>NW_017308762.1:39468-43663 GCF_000935625.1 Nanorana parkeri | reverse complement strand
GTTGGGTGCAGTAGCTGGGCTTGCCTAGGGGGCAAAATAGTCTAGCACCGGCCCTGGTTACAATGACACATTACAGAACAAGCAGGGGGCGGGGCGGTGACACATAAAACTAAGAGGTCATGTGACCCTCCTTGTGCTGTATATTGCTCCGTGTATACACTGTGTCCTTCATCTCCGTATTTAGCTGAGGTCACCAATTAGCGCTCCGGTACAAACTCCTACTATATCGTTGTCAGTCCTTCCGCGGTTGAAGCGCACACCGGCCGCCATCTTGCCTGGGAAATTGCCACGTTGCGGAGTCCCTGTGAGTGAGCTGATAGCGCGTATCTCTCGTCTTCCACATTATGCCGAGCCACGGAGCCTCATAATTTATGTAGATTCGGGAATTATCCGCCCCCCCCTGCTCCCTTCAGGGTGTCCAGATGTGCCGGAATAAAACTAAGCGCGCGATCTGCATATATTTGCATACATGCAAATGAGGGCTTATTACCGGCAGCCCTCCACACCGGCGCCCAGAAACAGAACGCTCAAGACGCCGGCGGCGGGGCGCGGAGGGAAAAGCGAGACGCGTTTTAGTAATCCGCAGGAAAGACTCTCGGCAACAATAACATCAAAAATGTAAAAATTGAAGCTATAAAAAGTCCAAAATAAAATTTACCCGTAAATATCCGCTGCGGGGCGACGCTGAAGTTCTCGCCGCGGCACGCAAAACTCGAACGTATGAACACGCAATGCGTTCTCAGTGCCGGAATCCGTCACAAACAAAGGGGGGGGGGCGTAGTCATAAAATCTGGCAGCAATGTCGTGATTTTGACCCCTGGAGGTCGGACGTCGCGGCGTTGCGTCGCTCCCCTCGCGCGTTCGGAAGCATTGCAGACCAATTTTTGTGAAATTTCCAGAAATAAACTTAATAACAAAAGAAGAGCGCGGTATTAATTTAAGATAAAAGCGCCTAAGTCGGTTATCTGGATACCGCTAATCCGTTATTGTAAAAAAAAAGATTTTTTCCACGCCGCGGTATCTGCGGCGGCGTTGGCGGCTCCCCCTCTCCTTTTCATTAATTTAAAGTCAATAATAATGGTTTTCCGCTATTGATTATACAGAAGTCTTTTGTCTCTCCGTAATGAACTTTTGGCGGCGGCGCTCCCCAAACTATTATTTCAACCTCGTAAAAAAAAAGAGATTTGACAATTGGCGCGGCGGGCTGATAGCGGCGGGAGGGTTATCCGTAATAGCTTTTTGTTTACCTGAGCGCTCGGCATTTACCGCTTTTTTTTTTTGTTTATGCCGAGCCACGGAGCCTCATAATTTATGTAGATTCGGGAATTATCCGCCCCCCCCTGCTCCCTTCAGGGTGTCCAGATGTGCCGGAATAAAACTAAGCGCGCGATCTGCATATATTTGCATACATGCAAATGAGGGCTTATTACCGGCAGCCCTCCACACCGGCGCCCAGAAACAGAACGCTCAAGACGCCGGCGGCGGGGCGCGGAGGGAAAAGCGAGACGCGTTTTAGTAATCCGCAGGAAAGACTCTCGGCAACAATAACATCAAAAATGTAAAAATTGAAGCTATAAAAAGTCCAAAATAAAATTTACCCGTAAATATCCGCTGCGGGGCGACGCTGAAGTTCTCGCCGCGGCACGCAAAACTCGAACGTATGAACACGCAATGCGTTCTCAGTGCCGGAATCCGTCACAAACAAAGGGGGGGGGGCGTAGTCATAAAATCTGGCAGCAATGTCGTGATTTTGACCCCTGGAGGTCGGACGTCGCGGCGTTGCGTCGCTCCCCTCGCGCGTTCGGAAGCATTGCAGACCAATTTTTGTGAAATTTCCAGAAATAAACTTAATAACAAAAGAAGAGCGCGGTATTAATTTAAGATAAAAGCGCCTAAGTCGGTTATCTGGATACCGCTAATCCGTTATTGTAAAAAAAAAGATTTTTTCCACGCCGCGGTATCTGCGGCGGCGTTGGCGGCTCCCCCTCTCCTTTTCATTAATTTAAAGTCAATAATAATGGTTTTCCGCTATTGATTATACAGAAGTCTTTTGTCTCTCCGTAATGAACTTTTGGCGGCGGCGCTCCCCAAACTATTATTTCAACCTCGTAAAAAAAAAGAGATTTGACAATTGGCGCGGCGGGCTGATAGCGGCGGGAGGGTTATCCGTAATAGCTTTTTGTTTACCTGAGCGCTCGGCATTTACCGCTTTTTTTTTTTGTTTTGTTCGCAGATTCGTCCCGAGGAGGATCTCCCAGAGGGCTTTAATCTCCTGCGTGGAACCGAACGCCGTTTATAATTCTTCACCTGATTTTATACGTTTATTTTAATTTCAGTGTTTTCCAGAATTTATGAGGAAAAAAGAAATTGGAAACTTTTCCCCGATTTTAAGAGAGTTTGAAAACTCCTGAAATTGTAACACAAACGAGTAAATTATCGGGATTCCCATCCCCCGCTTTATTCTGAATAGTAGGGTTTCCCCGCAGTAGTTTGTGTCTCTGCCCCTCCCACAATGGTGAGATTCCCCCCAGTAGTTTGTGCTTCTGCCCCTCCCACAAGGGTGAGATTCCCCCCAGTAGTTTGTGCTTCTGCCCCTCCCACAAGGGTGAGATTCCCCCCAGTAGTTTGTGCTTCTGCCCCTCCCACAAGGGTGAGATTCCCCCCAGTAGTTTGTGCTTCTGCCCCTCCCACAAGGGTGAGATTCCCCCCAGTAGTTTGTGCTTCTGCCCCTCCCACAAGGGTGAGATTCCCCCCAGTAGTTTGTGCTTCTGCCCCTCCCACAAGGGTGAGATTCCCCCCAGTAGTTTGTGCTTCTGCCCCTCCCACAAGGGTGAGATTCCCCCCAGTAGTTTGTGCTTCTGCCCCTCCCACAAGGGTGAGATTCCCCCCAGTAGTTTGTGCTTCTGCCCCTCCCACAAGGGTGAGATTCCCCCCAGTAGTTTGTGCTTCTGCCCCTCCCACAAGGGTGAGATTCCCCCCAGTAGTTTGTGCTTCTGCCCCTCCCACAAGGGTGAGATTCCCCCCAGTAGTTTGTGCTTCTGCCCCTCCCACAAGGGTGAGATTCCCCCCAGTAGTTTGTGCTTCTGCCCCTCCCACAAGGGTGAGATTCCCCCCAGTAGTTTGTGCTTCTGCCCCTCCCACAAGGGTGAGATTCCCCCCAGTAGTTTGTGCTTCTGCCCCTCCCACAAGGGTGAGATTCCCCCCAGTAGTTTGTGCTTCTGCCCCTCCCACAAGGGTGAGATTCCCCCCAGTAGTTTGTGCTTCTGCCCCTCCCACAAGGGTGAGATTCCCCCCAGTAGTTTGTGCTTCTGCCCCTCCCACAAGGGTGAGATTCCCCCCAGTAGTTTGTGCTTCTGCCCCTCCCACAAGGGTGAGATTCCCCCCAGTAGTTTGTGCTTCTGCCCCTCCCACAAGGGTGAGATTCCCCCCAGTAGTTTGTGCTTCTGCCCCTCCCACAAGGGTGAGATTCCCCCCAGTAGTTTGTGCTTCTGCCCCTCCCACAATGATGAGATTTCCGCCAGTAGTTTGTGTCTTTGCCCCTCCCACAATGGTGAGATTCCCCCCAGTGGTTGGTGTCTCTGCCCCTCCCACAAAGGTGAGATTCCCCCCAGTAGTTTGTGTCTCTGCCCCTTCCACAATGGTGAGATTTCCTACAATAGTTTGTGAGTTTGTGTCTCTGCCCCTCCCACAATGATGAGATTTCCTCCAGTAGTTTGTGTCTCTGCCCCTCCCACAATAGTGAGATTTCCCCCAGTAGTTTTTGTCTCCGCCCCTCCCACAATGATGAGATTTCCCTCCAGTAGTTTGTGTCTCTGCCCCTCCCACAATAGTGAGATTTCCCCCAGTAGTTTGTGTCTCCGCCCCTCCCACAATAGTGAGATTTCCCCCAGTAGTTTGTGTCTCGGCCCCTCCCACAATGATTAGAATTCCCTCCAGTAGTTTGTGTCTCGGCCCCTCCCACAATGATGAGATTTCCCTCCAGTAGTTTGTGTCTCTGCCCCTCCCACAATGATGAGATTTCCTCCAGTAGGAATGAGGAAATCTCATCGCTGGATTACTTTCGGTCACTTTTCATCCACCATATAGTGAGTTTTGGGTGGGGTTGCCCTTTAAGAACATGTTCAGATCTGTAGCTCCATAAGGTGCGCTGGGTCTCAGTCAGCGAGGGGTTAATGGAGTATGTGAGTGGAGTCCT
>NW_017308762.1:36197-39243 GCF_000935625.1 Nanorana parkeri | reverse complement strand
GGGGGGCCCCCGGGGGGGGGGGACTCTGTGATTTGTCCTCCAGTTTCCTGAACACGACATCTTCCACAGACAATGACGGCCGAAGCGGCAGATGTTTTATATTTTTCGGAGCATTAGATAACAAGGCGTCCCAAATACCCCTCCGCGGTGCGGCCGGTTACACGCAAAGCATCTTTCCGCTTTCTCTGGGCTCATGTCAGTGGCAGCAATTACGCGTCCGGAGGCGTCCCGCGGGGGCCGAATCCGGCGTCACCCCATTAACCGCTGTCGTCTCAAATTACGGCGAGGTTTATTCCCCCCGCAGGTAGCCGGCCCGAGCCGCGCTCACTGGGAAATGTTGTTACTTCGCTTAGGACTCAATAACCGGACGCGTTCGCGGCGGCTACAATCACGACAGGAAAAAAAAAACCAACAATCATTCGAAGAGCTTTTAATGGGCGAGTTTGGGATGCTGGGGCTCCGACCTGCACATTCGTTCCGCATCAATGAGGCGTTAAATGGCGCAGCGAGTGAAGGAAGACATACGCTATACCGCTGACGCCGCGGCGCAGGACGCAGGACACAGTGCGGCCTATTTATAAACAATTGGCAGAATCCTTCATCCAGAGAAACTCCATTAAAGGAGAACTACGGGGGTTACTACTACTGTGCCATTCTCTTCAATGGTCCGCCACGCCCCCCTCCTGCCCCACTAAAAAGTGAGCCGGCCGCAATGCGAGGCAGTGAGTTCTGGACAGAATCGGGCCGGGAACGCACTGCAACTAGTGTGAATGGGCCCTGAATGTATTGTGATGTAATACAACATCTCCAAAATACGCCCCTTCCTCACCAATGACACCGCAAAACTACTCATCCACTCCCTTGTTATCTCTCGTCTGGACTATTGTAACTCCCTCCTCATTGGCCTTCCACTACACAGGCTCCTCCCCCCTTCAGTCTATCATGAATGCAGCTGCCAGACTCATTCACCTGACCAACCGCTCAGTGTCTGCAACCTCCCTCTGCCGATCCCTGCACCGGCTTCCATCCCCCGCCCCCCTCTGCCGATCCCTCCACTGGCTTCCACTCGCCCAGAGGATAAAATTCAAAATATTAACAGTCACCTATAAAGCCGTCCACAACTCCGCCCCCGTCTATATCTCCAACCTGGTCTCAAAGTATCACCCTAACCGTCCCCTCCGCTCATCCATTGACCTCTTGCTTTCCAGCTCCGTCATCAACTCCTCCCATGCTCGCCTCCAGGACTTCTCTAGAGTCTTTCCCATCCTCTGGAACTCTTTACCCCAACCTGTCCGTCTATCTCCCACCCTGACTGCCTTTAGGCGATCCCTAAAGACTCATCTCTTCAGGGAAGCCGATCCCACCTCGACCTAACCACTGAACCTTCACATTCTCAAATAATTCATCCCCACGCAGCTCCCTCCTCCTGTATCACTGGCCCCTCCTCTTTTAGATTGTAAGCCCTCAGGGGCCGGGCCCTCCTTACCATCTTGTCTTGAATTGTATTGTAATTGTAATGTCTTCCTTATATTGTACAGCGCTGCGCACACTGTTGGCGCTCTATAAATCCCGTATAATAATAATAATATGGCCACTAGATGGAGCTGAGGAACATAGGTATATAAATACCTATTCCCGATACTCCTCAGCTCCATCTAGTGGCCATAAAGAACATCATTTGTTATCATTATTCGCACAGAGCGAACGTTCACGGACATTCACAGGGTGAATGGTCCCGCGTATTGTGTTTAAATAGACCTCATAATGTATTGCTGCTCCTTTATTGCCCATTCAACAGGCAGGTTGGTGACACCACGGTATGCCGTAATCCTGAAAAGAGAAGGTGGTGTCACCCTCCTGGCTGTGCCGTATGAATCACAAGAATAGCCGGACAGATTTACAGATCCCGGCGCATAATATATAAGACACGCGCGTATCCATCTGCCGGGCTGCGGGTCAGATTGTAAGGACATGATAAGAAGTGTAAGAGCCCGGGGGATGGCACGGATCAAGGGGACCGGTCTTGTCTGTGTGGCCGTCGTCCTGATCCTTGGATTCCCCGATTAGCAGTTCGCTGACCTGGAACGGAAATGAGCCCGTTCAGCGTGCTGGTCCCGGCTCACCAAGCACTGAAGGATGAGGATGACTTCCCCTCATTTCCATCCTGAAACGCTCCAATGTTGCGATGATTTCAGCGCAGCAATTAGCGTTGTCGCGATGCCGCGACCGTCACAGGAATCGCATCTTATTTAGACGGCGTCTCCAGGTAAGGCGACGTACCCGCAGCCGCACCCCCCTCCCCCAATCACGCGGCGCCATTAATATTGCATCAGACAATAGAGATCACTTCTTCATTCTTAAATCGGTACTTACATTTTTTTTCCCTCTGATTGATCTGAAGTTGAAATGAACGAATTTATTATAATTGCCGAAGTCCTGAATACAAAGCGGCTCCAAATAAGGAACGTCGCGGCGAGATTGATGGCCCTGCCGCAGAAACATGCCATATGTCTCTCTCCGACTTTCCCCGACGTCTCTTCTGCTGCGGGAGGAAAGAAAGGATCTTAACTGAGAATTTGGGGACGGCGGGGCGGGAGACGCGGATATGGATGACGCAGGACGCGTACAAGGCGATCGAATGCAATCCCGGAAATGTGGGATGAGACCCTTCCTGCTGGTCGAGGCCGGAATTGCCAATTTTAATGCCGCCGTAAGAGACACGAGCCGCCATCGCACGAGAAGTGTTTACGTTACCCCCGCCGGGGAGATTTACCTTCACTTCCTGTCAGGGCAGGAAGTGATAGGAAATCTCTTCCATGGGGGTCAGATACAAACAAGTTTTTAGTGCAGTGGGAAGGTTGCTACTGCCATCTGTGTGCCTGCTGAGGAGGTCTTCCCTTCACTTCCTGCCAGGACAGGAAGTCATGAACATCTAATGGGGATGCGGGCGTGTATAGAGTGTGTGCGTGTATAGTGTGTGTGCGTGTAGAGTGTGTGTGTGCGTGTAGTGTGTGTGGGCGTGTAGAGTGTAGTGTGTGTGTGCGTG
>NW_017308762.1:35722-36017 GCF_000935625.1 Nanorana parkeri | reverse complement strand
CATAGTTCTCCTTTAACATTATTCTTTTATTTTCATTCCTTTTGCTTGTTGCCGGTTTTAGTGCCACATTAAAAAAATGCACAAAGTTTAGAAAAACGCTTTTTTCTCTTTTAGTTGAACAAGAAAAAAAATGGGACAAATTATCGAACAAAATGATACTTTTTATTTACAGGAACTTTTTTTTTTTTGTCTATAGATCTCATAGAAAATAAACTAATGTTGCAAGACAATAGAGAGCCAAAAACAATGTATGTAGTGAAATGAAACAAAGTTATTGTAGAATAAACAGGCCAAT
>NW_017308762.1:34330-35687 GCF_000935625.1 Nanorana parkeri | reverse complement strand
ATGAAAAGTAAATATCTGAATATAAGTTTAGCTGCCTCTATCTCTGGAACTCCTCATGACACGCCCTGGCCTCCGATTATGTATTCATTCATCATATGCTCGGTCTGAATATTCCAGGTTTGTCCGGACATTCTGGAACTTGTAGTACCCGGAGAGCTACCACCCTGCTGCGTGCCATGCAATGCCTCAACACACCACCAAACAATCCACATTCACAGGCTGAATATCTTTAATGGAATGTAAAAAACCGGGAATGGTAACATATTGTAACGTGTAACGGATTGCAGCAGGTCGAAGGTCAAGCGTTGGCTACACATGGGGGGTTATCAGGTCTCGCTATTAATTGTGAATGATTCTTGATTTGGCTTTATTGTGTATAAATACAATGAGTTGTTATACGGCGGATCGGACGTTGTGCTGATACGTTGTAGCGATATCCCGATAGAAAGAAGTAACAGCCATAAAGTTACATTGCGTCAATGTTTGGTTTCATAACTAGGGCAGAAGTCATGAAACACCCCCCCTTACCCCACCCCCACACCCCATAGTTCCAGAAAAGTGTCCATGCATAAAAAGAATGAGCTGCCGTACTAGGAATTAAAATCTAAAAATGGAATTGAAAAGAATACATTGAGTGACAGCGAGCTGCCTAAAAAAAATTTAGATCTAAAATCTTATTCAGCCTTCACCCACACAAAGTGTCTGGTTCTAAACACTTTTATTGGTGTATTTATATACAATTTGCAGAGTGATTCGCTACGCAAAATTGCATGTGCATCCGTTCTGTGTGACTTGAGGTAGAAACGAATCTTTGTGACATATTTCCTTTCCTGGTTGAACGTAATATCAGGTTAATACCTTAGTCTGGCCACTAGAGGGGGCTGGAGAGCACAGGAAATAAATACATATTTTATCTGATCCTCAGCTCCATCTAGTGGCCAGAATGAGGTATTTACCTGATATTACATTTGACCAGGAAAGGAAAATAGCTTATAACATTCGTTTTTACCCCCATGCGCACAGAACAACTGTACCTGCAATTCTGCAGGGAGACTGTCTCTGCAAATGGTTTATAAATACTCCCCGATAGTATCTAAAAAGGGCTTCTCTGTAAAATTCTTTTGAAAATTAAAAAAAGAAACCAGCACACCGGTAACTTGCAGCAAACAAAGGCTTGTTTTATGGACTTATGGCATTTTGGGGCCACAAAGGGACCCCTTTACCAAGGTGACCTCAATGTGTGACCCTGAAATGCCTTTAGTGTTATTCCTCAGTAATAAAAGCCTTTCCTGGTGTGCTGGCTTTTTGCGTTTTCTGGATTTAAGGAGGCGCCTCCACTGCTGTACCCCCCCTCCCC
>NW_017308762.1:24861-34231 GCF_000935625.1 Nanorana parkeri | reverse complement strand
CCCCCCCCCCCCCCCCCCCCCCCCCCCCCCCCCCCCCCCCCCCCCCCCCCCCCCCCCCCCCCCCCCCCCCCCCCCCCCCCCCCCCCCTCAGTTTAAGCTGCGGGGGGTTATTCGGGCAGGTTGGGCTTTGTTTAAACCTGACTTTTTGGGGTACATTCACCAAAAATTGTTTTCCTTTAGGCCCGGTTCACACCTGAGCGTTTTACCGCGCGAAAACGCGCAACAGGTGAACACCCATGTTTGCCTATGGGCATGGTTCGCGTAGGATCGCGCGGCAAAACGCCATACGCCCAAAGAAGTACAGGAGCTTCTTTGGGGCGTAATAACGCGCGTATCCGGCTGTATCCACAGGATTCAGCCGGATACTATAAAAAAAAAAATGAAATAATGAAATAAAAAATAAAAAGGTGATTAAAAAGTAAAAAATTATTAAAAAATAAGAAAATAATGATAAAAAATAAAACAATAAGATTTAAAAATTATAAAAAAGTAAATAAGATAAATAGAAATCTAAAAAAAAATTAAATAAAAATTAAAAAAATAAGAAGAAATAATTAAAATAAAAAGTGATAAAAAAAGTTTAAAATAATAAAGAAACAGTTAAAAAAAATTGAAACTTTTAAGGGGTTGATGTATAAACATTCCATCCAGTATACAGCTGAGTGAATGCCGTTCGCATGAAATTCCCGCCACTAGATGGAGCTGAAGAGCACCAGAGTTTCCGACGCTCCTCGGCTACCTCTAGTGGTGGGAATGCCGTGGGAATCTTTATACATTATGTGCGATTTGCTTTTTTTTTTTGCTACATTTAAAAATGCCCCAACAATACCATCCCGGCATACCAGGTGTAGGGGAGAGTACGAGGGGGTTACTTGAGGACCACAACCATCCCGATACCAGCCCACCAGACATTTCCTCATGACGGTGATGTCACATTGTTCTGGATCACTGAAGATGTTCCGCCGCTCATGAAATGTCTTCCTCATGTTCAGGTGATGAAGAAAGTTCCGAGCTGCCCATGTGCGTGTAAATTCCGGGATGTGTTCCCGACACTCATTGTAGCGAAGAGCGAGGAAACATCTTCAGTGTTGCAGATCGGTCCCGCTGACAATGTTTCCATTTTCTCCAGAACACCGATGTCACCTGTCCCCGCGCGTCAACCTGTCCCCACATGTCATCTGTGCACACGCATCACCTGTCCTCACACGTCATCTGTGCACACACGTAACCTGTCCCCACGCGCGTCAACCTGTCCCCACATGTCATCTGTGCACACGCATCACCTGTCCCCGCGCGTCACCTGTCCTCACATGTCATCTGTGCACACACGTCACCTGTCCCCACGCGCGTCAACCTGTCCTCTGTGCACACGCGTCAACCTGTCCCCACGCGTCTACCCTGTCCCCACATGTCATCTGTGCACACACGTCACCTGTCCCCACGCGTCAACTTGTCCCCACGCGTCAACCCTGTCCCCACATGTCATCTGTGCACACACGTCACCTGTCCTCACGCGTCACCTGTCCTCACACGTCATCTGTGCACACACGTCACCTGTCCCCACGCGTCAACTTGTCCCCACGCGTCAACCCTGTCCCCACATGTCATCTGTGCACACACGTCACCTGTCCCCGCGCATCAACCTGTCCCCGCGCGTCAACCTGTCCTCACATGTCATCTGTGCACACACGTCACCTGTCCCCACGCGTCTACCTGTCTCCACGCGTCTACCTGTCCCCACGCGTCAACCAGTCCCCGCGTGTTAATCTTCTTGTTATTAAAACTGGTCATCAGTGAGACATTACTGTGTTACATACATTGCCGGAAGACTTCAGGCCAGAGTTCTTCTTCACAGGGGTTCCGTTGGGCAAAGGACAAGGCGACATTTTCTTTTTGCCGGCCTGAAAAACAGACACAATAGTCCCATGAAGTGCAAACTGCACGGAATTCACATCACCGAATGACAGACCCACAATGTGGAATGCAATGCTGCTGTAACAATAACAGAGGGAGCAACTTCAAATGCTACTACGACTCCTCCCTATGACGCGTTTCACCCAATAGGTCTATGAGAGGGATGGCCAAACTCCGGCCCTCCAGCTGTGGGTGAAACTACAAATCCCATGAAGCATCTCTCTGCGGGAGTCGTGTCTGTGGCTGTGAGAATCTTGCAATGCCTCATGGGATTCGTAGTTCCACCCCACAGCTGGAGGGCCGCAGTTTGGCCATCGCTGGTCCATGATATATGTATGTATCGGTGGGGTAGAATCACATCTGACAAGAGAGCGCATGTCTGTCTGACCTCCCTGGTACCAATAAAGCCAGTTCTGCACGTACATGTTTGTATGACAGGCAGGCGGAGCGTTGGGGGCAAACAAGACCAAGAAGACATTTAAAAAAAGTGGGGGGAGGGGGGGGCAGATAAATACCGGGATGAAGAGGACATTGAAGGGCCCAACCGACAGACTGCAGACAGGACACGGAATCACCACAAAACATGTAGGAGGTTTCTTCATGTGACATCCGATTGCTTCTGCCCAACCCAAAAAACCATGCCGCCATCATGGGGCAACACCAGCTGCAAATGCCGCCATCACTGTAGCCGGAGTCCCACCGACTTTCCAGGATCAGCTCTGAAGGACATATCCAAGAGGTGCCGGGTAGGGGGGGTGACACCAAAATGACTGAGTCATTTTGGTGTCACCCCTCCAATGGTGCCGCACCCCCCTTGTGACGCCACTGCTCCCATGCCACTCTTTAGGACTTCCCCAGAGTCTCTGGCACTCCCTACCCCAACCTATCCAGATACATCACTTCAGGGAAGTCCCACAACTCTTCTCCCCACAGCTATCACCTTTTGTATCATTTGTCCCTCCCTTTAGATTGTAAGCTCTCAGGATCAGGGCCGCACCCCCCTTGTGACGCCACTGCCCCCCCCCCAAAGGGTACCCATAACGTGACCCGCAGTGTACACAGTACAGGAGGAGTGCCAGAACAAATGGTAATTGATTTAACGCGTTTCGGGGCCAAACCGCTCCAGCTTCATAAAACAAATGTATGAATATGGAGACAATAAAACAGAATGAATGTAACAGACGCGGATACGAAGGATTACAACGAATGCGTCTCTGAGTAATCGTACAACCAATCACGATGATGTTCTGCATCTCTGGTGTGACCTTACAGCGCTGGGGTCCTGGTTTCACTTTCCACCCGGGCTGTATCAGGTCACCAGATTTGTTATAACTTTCTTCCCAAAGCTCCTGCTTTCTTCCAGAACTTTCTGGGAGATTCATCCACTTCTGACTACATGGTCCTAGACTGTTCAAGTCTTACATTAGAGTGTCAGCTCCTCTGTACAGAGACTGATGTGACTGTGGGGGGAGGGGACATTAGAGTGTAAGCTCCTCTGTACAGAGTCTGATGTGACTGTGGGGGGACATTAGATGGTCCCATTAATGTTATGCACATTTTCGGGGTGACAACATCACCGAGAGGACAGAAGAGGGCGGCGCGCTCTATATACCGGTTTCGTTGGCGTAGACGGTTTGCTGTTGCTGCTGTCGGTCTCGGAGGTTCCGTTGCTGCTGGCCGGACTGGCGCGATCTTCCCCTAAGTCCAGCGGAATTCTCTGGACCGGTAACAAGCCGTCAGAGTCGCCATCGACATGGTCGTCGCTCTCCAGGCTGTTCCTCCAGGTCTTCATCATCTCTAAGACGTTGCCGGGGCGCTGAATTGTGCTCGTTTTCCCCTAAGAAATGAAAGAATTACAATGTCAACGTTTGTGAATGAGGAATTCAGGTCTTTTTCTACTTCGCCATAGAATGCCGTGCGTGGAATCCCTGACGTGTCATCCTGGGACCATAAATACTTGCGGAGCGGCGGGGATCTCTATGGCAGCACCCCAGCTTACAACAGCCACAGCTCATTTCTGATAAGGGCTCAGGCCGTACTCGGCTCTCCCATAATGAGCTGCAAATCACTATAGGACCATGAGAGGTAGATGACCATGAAGTCATATTGACCTACCGTGATCCAGGGGTCGTCAAGTAACTCGTTAGCCGTGATCCGGTCTGCGGGATCCACTCTCAGGAGCTTCTGCAGAACCTCTTTGGCTGAAAGAAGAAAGTAAATTGGATGGTCTGTTCCAATATTAATGTCAGGACTACAATTTGTATAAAAACAGCTTTGTGCTGAAGGACTTATAGCGAGATCACAGCTGCTGCAGCCAGGTTCTTGGTACCGTTCTTTTCAGGTGTCTGTCGGCTTTTTCACATACAGTGATTAGGTGGCTGTAGAGCCGCCCGATCACTTGTATGCTGTTAGAGATTGTGCCCCCCTCCCTTTTCATGAAAACCAAAATCTCTTCAGTCTGAAGTAGAACCGATACCAGGCAGATCTTAGAGAAGAGGGTTCATTCGGCCGCCCGGGAACAAGCAGCTACTCAGGCACGTTCAAATATGGGCTTGCAGGCCCCTTTTTATAGGGATTTGAACAATAGAACCATCTGAGTTACCTTGAATGATTTCCAAATATCAGATAATAATGCCCCCTGTACTCATACTAGATGGTGCCAAGAACATTAGATGGGTCTTCTTGTCTCCCTCACAGCAAGGTTAGAGGATGGCTGTCTTGGCGTTGGACCTATTGTTCCTCAAGCCATGGTCAGAAAACATGTCTATGATTTTTTTTTGTCATTGAACCCTTGTTACCTCAGCCTACAAGGAC
Source organism: Nanorana parkeri (assembly GCF_000935625.1). Lineage (NCBI taxonomy): Eukaryota > Metazoa > Chordata > Amphibia > Anura > Dicroglossidae > Nanorana > Nanorana parkeri. Next base: position 29,503 of record NW_017308762.1, on the reverse strand, counting down.
TAAATCCTCTACATGAACTCTTGTTACCTCAGCCTACAAGGCCCTAATGTCCTACATGAACCCTTGTTACCTCCCTCTATAAGGAGTAAATCTTCTACATGAACCCTTGTTACCTCCCCCTATAAGGACTAAATCTTCTACATGAACCCTTGTTACCTCCCCCTATAAGGACTAAATCTTCCATATGAACCCTTGTTACCTCCCCTATAAGGACTAAATCTTCTACATGAACCCTTGTTACCTCCCCTATAAAAAAACTAAATCTTCTACATGAACCCTTGTTACTTCCACTATAAGGATTAAATCTTCTACATGAACCCTTGTTACCTCCCCTATAAGGACTAAATCCTCTACATGAACCCTTGTTACCTCCCCTATAAGGACTAAATATTTGACATTAACCCTTGTTACCTCACCCTATAAGGACTAAATCTTCTACATGAACCCTTGTTACCTCCCCTATAAAAAAACTAAATCTTCTACATGAACCCTTGTTACTTCCACTATAAGGATTAAATCTTCTACATGAACCCTTGTTACCTCCCCTATAAGGACTAAATCCTCTACATGAACCCTTGTTACCTCCCCTATAAGGACTAAATATTTGACATTAACCCTTGTTACCTCACCCTATAAGGACTAAATCTTCTACATGAACCCTTGTTACCTCCCCCTATAAGGACTAAATCTTCTACATGAACCCTGTTTACCTCCCACTATAAGGACTAAATCTTCCATATGAACCCTTGTTACTTCCCCTATAAGGACTAAATCTTCTACATGAACCCTTGTTACCTCCCCTATAAGGACTAAATCTTCCATATGAACCCTTGTTACCTCCCCTATAAGGACTAAATCTTCTACATGAACCCTTGTTACCTCCCCTATAAGGACTAAATCTTCCATATGAACCCTTGTTACCTCCCCTATAAGGACTAAATCTTCTACATGAACCCTTGTTACCTCCCCTATAAGGACTAAATCCTCTACATGAACCCTTGTTACTTCCCCTATAAGGACTAAATCTTCTACATGAACCCTTATTACCCGCACCTATAAGGAAAAAATGTGCTACATGAACCCTTGTTACATCCCTTATAAGGACTAAATCTTCTACATGAACCCTTGTTACCTCCCCTATAAGGACTAAATCTTCTACATGGACTCATTATTCTCTACAATACATTGCTAATATGAAAGTAGAGAATTCCTCCTAAATGTATCTATCATGTGTGAAACGTTCTGCAAGGCTAAAACTTTCAGTAACCCGACTATAATAATATTAAGGATTGTGTTTAATCTAAGTGATATCAATATAAAATATATGGGTTCATGTCAAACTCTCACTACAAGTCCTTTCACCCAAAATTCTGAAACAGTGCAGCCATTGTGCTCCCCGGTCCATGGTCCCATTGTGTCACCGACACGTAAAACGGAATCATACGACAGGAGGCAGCGGATACATTTAAATGGATTACAGAAAAGTCGGGTCAGCGCTAAAAACTTTGCGACTTTACTTCTGCAGAGTTGATTTTATGTGTTGCCTCGGGTCACCCTCGTGCAGCGAGGAGGACGCCCGGAACCGTACCGCTGATACTGATTGGAGGCGACGGAAGGTAAACTACAAGTTTAAAAATAAAAAAAACACAGAAAATGTATTTTCTGTTACAATGTAAAGAGCGGAGAAATGTTTCCTGATGTCAGAGAACTTTCAATGCACTTAAGAGGGAAAGGTCGCCGCAATCCCCCTCGGAAGGGCTTGTTTGTTGCATTAAAGCCGTGACATTTCCTCTCTATGATATGAGATAAGAAATGAACGGCGCGGCTCTTTATTGTAAAGACAAAAGACTAATGTGATCGATCAATACCAAAACCTTTTCTAAAGTACGCTTTCATGTACGCCGAACAATAGCGCCTTCTGCCCCGGCGTGTCGGCTGGTAAAAGGCCTTTTATTTCCCCGCGCCTGCTTTTCCCTGGAGCGCAAGTCCGGCGCTCAGATCCCGACGGCTATTAAAAGCCCCTTTTTCGGGGTCGCACGCTGCGCCTGTCCTTAAAACCAACGTAAACAAGCGTCCCTCGGCTGCTGCGGGGCCACTTACCCGCGTCGCTAACACTCTGCCACACCGCGGGCGAAAAGTTTAACTTTCCTTTCTTTATGAGCTTGAAAAGTTCCCCCTCCGAGCTCGCCATGAACGGCGGATCCCCGCACAACCTGAGGGAGAAAAAAAAAAGAGAGAGACCTCGGTCAGACCTTGTGGGGGGAAGTCGGGGTAAAAGGGAACCTGTCACATTTTATGATGTGGAATCTGAACCTGCCAGTGACTACAAGTCCGCAACAATAATTCCTAACATGTTACAATATACAGAGAATGTATCATTTTCCTGGAAGGTTACAACTGTTATCATGAAATAGCCGTCCCTGAGCTCCAGTCTCTGGCTTTGCCTAGGCTGAGATGATGTCATCAGTCTGCTGCAGGCAGGAGGAAGCATTTCCTCAGTCTCCCCTCCCCCAGTGATCAGTCTACTGCAGGCAGGTGGAAGCATTCCCTCGGTCTCCCCTCCCCTAGTGATCAGTGTACTGCAGGCAGGAGGAAGCATTTCCTCAGTCCCCTCTCCCAGTGATCAGTCTGCTACAGGCAGGAGGAAGCATTCCCTCTGTCTCCCCTCCCCTAGTGATCAGTGTACTGCAGGCAGGAGGAAGCATTTCCTCAGTCTCCCCTCCCCCAGTGATCAGTCTACTGCAGGCAGGTGGAAGCATTCCCTCGGTCTCCCCTCCCCTAGTGATCAGTGTACTGCAGGCAGGAGGAAGCATTTCCTCGGTCTCTCCTCCCCCAGTGATCAGTCTACTGCAGGCAGAAGGAAGCATTTCCTCAATCTCCCCTTCCTCCAGTGATTAGACTGCAAAGCTATAGCAAATCACAAGGTGAGAGGCTGTAGCGGGGGCTGATCTGTGTCAGGCATTTCTGAACTGGCACCAGGATTTAGGGTTAGACTGGGTCATCTCTGAGCCAACATCTCAGTCCAGGAAGTAGATGGTGACCCTGGATGATGCCTGAACGGCGCCATCCTTCTAGAGAGAAAAGCAGATGAAGGAATTGTCGGGGGGAGGACTGCGTAGGTAATAAATACCTGGAAGTGTTAAACTTATACACTACTTAACATGGAAGAATATATCTGGTGACAGGTCCACTTGAAGGGCAGACACAAGATCTCTGTTACCTTATAACTCAGAATAGCTTCATCATCAGACAGAGTCAGCCAATCAGGGGCTCTGCCTGGACACAGATCCCGCCCTTTCATGAGCCCATGTGACCCTGTCGCCATGGCTGTGTTCTGGAGAAGCCCACTTTACGTTTGTAACAATTGTCTCGCCCCCTTCATGCAATCTTCGTCCAGACGCGGGGCCCCCCAATCTTCCACGCTCGCGGCGCAGCACCAGCCGACAGCCTGCGGGGGGGTAGGGGGGGGGCTTCCGCGCCGCTCTGATTAACTTTATTGACTAATAAACGTTTCTGAGGAATGTCAATTTCCGGTAGTCAATTATGACGCCGTTTGAGCGTAAGCCAATTTCCCGACTGTCACCGAACACGACGTTACATAATGACAGTCATCAAAATGCAAATTTCTCTTTATTTGCTTTGAGGAGACGTATAAAGATATTACAGTCAGAATAATGAAAGTCACAATTAGTCAGAGGCAGGAGCGCGGAAACGGGGGACGATTTATGTTTAATTCCCCCGGTACGCGCCGAGAAATCCATCTTCGGTGACATGCGGAGACATTAGGCACCACAACGCACTTCGCCAGATGAAGACAACGATACAACGTCTCTGAAGGCTGAAATGGATCGGCTCCGGATTTGGCGAGTTCCGTGCGTCACATTCTCTTTATTTCCTCCAACAGTTACATTTTTAGGACATGTTTTCGGGGTGGGGGGAGGGGGACTGGTGATCAGTTGTAGCTGCGTTACTGGCAGGAACAATCCGATTGGTTATTGTTGCCGCGGCCAATGAAACCGCTACAATTGGCGCGGATTTTATCTCTACAGATTCCTATACTGAAGTGGATATAAAACACCCCGCAGAGCTCTGCGATAAAGTAAAAGTGTCCAACCGCCACCCAATACTGAACCAAAGTCTCTTCCTGAGTCCGGATGGTCTTATTAGATCATAGGCACTGAGGAAGGGGGAGGCCTTTCCGAAACGCGTCACCCCCCCCCCAGATACCATTTTAACTTCTTTCTTTTTAACAGACCATGGCAGGAGCTGCAGGAGAGGATGGAGGAGGATGTAATGGCTGCACTTGTCACTGGTTAAGACCACCAGCGGCCTGCGTTGGGCTATGGCTTGCAGTGAATGCACCGGCCTCCTACGAGTGGCCGGCACATGCCAAACCCTGCTACCCGATACCATTTCTACATTTCAATAGAGCACGGCAGGAGCTTCAGGGCAGGATGGAGGAGGACGTGATGGTCACACTTGTCAATGGTTGCTAGGACCACCAGTAGCCCTAGCAACAAAGTGCTGAATAGAACTGCAGTCCGGACACAGAGCGATCGCTGACCTGCGTTGGGCTATGGCTTGCAGTGAATGCAGCGGCCTCCTAAGAGAGGCCGGCACACCCATGCCCAGCCCGCCTAAC
>NW_017308762.1:23710-24287 GCF_000935625.1 Nanorana parkeri | reverse complement strand
CCGATACCATTTTTATTTTTTTAACAGGCCACGGCAGGAGCTTCAGAGCAGGATGGGGGAGGACGTGATGGTCACACTTGTCAATGGTTGTCAGGACCACCAGTGGTCCTGGCAACCAAGGACTGCATGGAAAATGCGGTCCGGACACAGAGTGGTTGGTGACCTGCGTTGGGCTATGGCTGGCAGTGGATGCACCGGCCCTGGAGGTCAGCCACCTATAACTGAGCAGAGGTCGGTGAGCTGGACCACACAGACCAGAAGCCGGCTACGTGCCACGGGCCGTAAGATGCCCAGGTCTGCTCTATAGAGTTAGGGCGTCCAACTGCGATCCGTCCTGGAAAGGGTTAAATGGGACGTCCAGTAAACGCACATTTTGTATTGTTATCTAAAAGCGATTTCTGACGTGACAAAATCATCTTCAGGTCAGGTCATGCGGAAGCCAGCTATCCACTGAACTGCCGAGATAAAATCATCTGAAGGATAAAATCCCTTGAAAGGGAAATTAGCTCAGACAGCTGAAGGGTTAGAACCTCAGTCAGTTTTATATTTTGTGTCCTGTTGGGGGGGGGGGGGGGGT
>NW_017308762.1:22118-22644 GCF_000935625.1 Nanorana parkeri | reverse complement strand
GGGGGGGGGATTTCCCTTCACTTCCTTTTCCACGAACACAACAGGAAGTGAGGTGAAATCTGTTTGAATTGAAGGGAAATTGTCTCAGACAGCTCTCACCGTTATAGGATTTCCCCTCACTTCCTGTTCTGGTGACAATGAACAAATATTTGTCATCAGCGGGAGAGTTCTACAAACTGACCTGCTGGAGGAGGAAGCGATTATTGACTAGTAGCTCATTCAGCAGGTAGGGGGCGGGGCCAGGGGCGGAGTCTGCAGTGCTGCAAGCTCTGAAAAGTGTTGTCACCCTCACAATAGTACAAGGATTACTTTGTTACCTGCAGTGGCGTAACAATAGCCATAGCGACCCAGGCGGCCTCTATGGGGCCCGGGGCAGAGGGGGGGGCCCGGCCAGGACATCCCTGATGCCGTGCGGGCCGCCTGAGTCGCTACGGCATCCCACGCTGCTGGCTGTCACTGGCGGCTGTGAAGAGGAACGCGCCGCTGTCCAGATCACCGACAGTGATCTGTGCAGCGGTGTGTTCCT
>NW_017308762.1:10403-22108 GCF_000935625.1 Nanorana parkeri | reverse complement strand
CGGTGGAAGAAGGGGAGGCGGACCGGTAAGGAGTGTGACCAGCCCAACTGAGGGTGACCCTGCAGAGCCCACCATAGAGAGTCTATGGTGGGCTCTGCAGGGTCACCCTCAGGTGAGCTATGTGGGCTCTTCAAGGGGTGTAACTAGAAATCACGGGGCCCCATACAAAACATTTTTGTATACGTTTCTCACACGTATTGAGCTCTTAGTTTGCCGTTGACTGGGCGGATCTATAGGAAAGGCCGCGGCCGTCTACTTACAGCATATACATGATGACGCCGATGCTCCATATATCGCACTGCTGGCTGTAATCGTGAGCGTTGATGATCTCTGGCGCTGCCGGGGGAAGCGGAAAACCAAATATTAATAATACACATAACACTTATAAACGCTGAAACTGGCGGCGCGCACAACCTGCTGATGGCCCTAATTTATCCCCTGGTGGGGGGCGGGCAGATGTTGGTATGAATTATGCAGCGGCCCCGGTGTGTTCTGCCGCTCGGCTCTCCCAGAAACGATGACTGGCTAAATATCCCGATGATAGGCGACTTTTTAATTGTTCCGAGCGACGGCGGAAACAGATGGGGGCGCGGGACGCCGGCGAGCCGCGCTTGTTAAATCTTTGATGTCCTGGATGCTGATGCTGCAGGAGACGCGCCGACGGGACGGATGAATGACAGCCGGAGAGATGGAGGCAAACTAACCATCGACCGGCACAAACCGCTCTACAAATGTAACAACCCGAAAGTAAATGTAACAATCGCATTCTCTTCTTTGTTACGTTTTGTTCTGTTCTCATTGAAAGCGTTTTGTTGTCTCTGATCGGTAACACACAAAAAGACAAAGACAACACACGGTCTTTTGGATACAGGAAAAGGAAATGCTGTGTCTCCAGAGTCTTTCATTGGATGCTTGCGGAAAGACCGGAATTCTTTTTCATTGGACACCTCTGTTGTCGCTCCAAAACGCGCGTGCGTCGCGCGTTTTTAAAATAGGAAAACGCGCAAAAACGCGCAAACTGGCGGGGGGAAACGCGCGTGTGACGCGCATATATAAAGCGTTCAGGTGTGAACCAGGCCTAAGTGCAAAACTGTTCTGTGTACTCTGCAGAGTTAGTTCATCTCTGTGAACTATTCATACAAGTAGGGACGCACCGATATATCGGACGCCGAAACATATCGGCCTGAAAATGGCACTTTTGGCTAAATGCCGAAAGTGCCATTTTCCTGCCGATACGTCGGCGCATCCGTGATTTCTTTCCTCCCCGCTCGGCGCAGCTCTGTGTCCCACCAGGGAGGCGAGAAAGTGACAGCCGGCCAAACGCTGCGTGAGGAGAGCGCTGTGAGCGGCCGGTGTCTCTCCTCCCGCACCGCTCGGCCGCCTATCACAGTGCGGCAGAGCGGTGTGGGGGCGGAGACAGCGCTGTCATGGGAGGCTGAGCTCTCCTCCCTTCACCGCTCGCTCAGCCTCCAGTGACAGCGTGTCAGAGAGGAGATCAGTGATCGCTGAGTGTTTGCAGATAATTGAGGACAGAGTATGTTGGCTATATCCTCAATTATGAATGAATGGGAAGTGATCTACATCACATCCACATCACTTCCTGTTCATTCATGACTGTGGTTATAGTAAACATACTCTGTCCTCATGTTATCAATGAACAGAAACACTCAGAGGATTCCTATTCATTCATAACAGGGGATAGAGAAAAATAGATTGCGGACTCCGTGGGTCTCTCTGAGGACTCCGTGTGTCTCTCTGAGGGCTCCGTGTGTCTCTCTGAGGGCTCCGTGCGTCTCTCTGAGGACTCCGTGTGTCTCTGAGGACTCCGTGTGTCTCTCTGAGGACTCCGTGTGTCTCTCTGAGGGCTCCGTGCGTCTCTCTGAGGACTCCGCGTGTCTCTCTGAGGACTCCGCGTGTCTCTCTGAGGACTCCGCGTGTCTCTCTGAGGACTCCGTGCGTCTCTCTGAGGACTCCGCGTGTCTCTTTGAGGACTCCGTGTGTCTCTCTGAGGGCTCCGTGTGTCTCTCTGAGGACTCCGCGTGTCTCTCTGAGGGCTCCGTGTGTCTCTCTGAGGGCTCCGTGCGTCTCTCTGAGGACTCCGTGTGTCTCTCTGAGGACTCCGCGTGTCTCTTTGAGGACTCCGTGTGTCTCTCTGAGGGCTCCGTGTGTCTCTCTGAGGGCTCCATGTGTCTCTCTGAGGGCTCCATGTGTCTCTCTGAGGACTCCGTGCGTCTCTCATCGGGGGAATAAATTAGGGCCATCGGCAGGTTGTAGGGATAGCCTTCCACCTATGTAATGAAGAAGAGGCATTGGGGAGGTGTTCTGTAGTCTGGCCGTAAGGTGACAACGCTCAGATCACAAGACACAATGCTGACTGATTCGGCTCCTGGACTGGGCGGGGGCATGACGTAACCTGGGCACTCGCTCTCTGATCCTGGGGGCCCCATGAAGACTCACCCATATAAACAGGAGTGCCACATGTGGTCTGCAACATGTTCTCACTGCCGACTCCGCCCTTCTGTACCGCCAACCCGAAATCCGTCACCTGCCAATGGGAGCAGAAAGCAACTTTAAAGGGCTATTGAAAAATTCGACTCACCAGAAACGATTTATAACAGAAGGAAGCTGACCGATTATTCTACTTTGTGACATTAGATGGGGAACCTGATAATACTGTATGTGCATATCACTCTCTATAGGCACTATGGGTGACATCACACACTGCAGGGCGCTATCTGGGGCCCTATGTACATATCACTCTCTATAGGCACTATGGGTGACATCACACACTGCAGGGCGCTATCTGGGGCCCTATGTACATATCACTCTCTATAGGCACTATGGGTGACATCACACACTGCAGGGCGCTATCTGGGGCCCTATGTACATATCACTCTCTATAGGCACTATGGGTGACATCACACACTGCAGGGCGCTATCTGGGGCCCTATGTACATATCACTCTCTATAGGCACTATGGGTGACATCACACACTGCAGGGCGCTATCTGGGGCCCTATGTACATATCACTCTCTATAGGCACTATGGGTGACATCACACACTGCAGGGCGCTATCTGGGGCCCTATGTACATATCACTCTCTATAGGCACTATGGGTGACATCACACACTGCAGGGCGCTATCTGGGGCCCTATGTACATATCACTCTCTATAGGCACTATGGGTGACATCACACACTGCAGGGCGCTATCTGGGGCCCTATGTACATATCACTCTCTATAGGCACTATGGGTGACATCACACACTGCAGGGCGCTATCTGGGGCCCTATGTACATATCACTCTCTATAGGCACTATGGGTGACATCACACACTGCAGGGCGCTATCTGGGGCCCTATGTACATATCACTCTCTATAGGCACTATGGGTGACATCACACACTGCAGGGCGCTATCTGGGGCCCTATGTACATATCACTCTCTATAGGCACTATGGGTGACATCACACACTGCAGGGCGCTATCTGGGGCCCTATGTACATATCACTCTCTATAGGCACTATGGGTGACATCACACACTGCAGGGCGCTATCTGGGGCCCTATGTACATATCACTCTCTATAGGCACTATGGGTGACATCACACACTGCAGGGCGCTATCTGGGGCCCTATGTACATATCACTCTCTATAGGCACTATGGGTGACATCACACACTGCAGGGCGCTATCTGGGGCCCTATGTACATATCACTCTCTATAGGCACTATGGGTGACATCACACACTGCAGGGCGCTATCTGGGGCCCTATGTACATATCACTCTCTATAGGCACTATGGGTGACATCACACACTGCAGGGCGCTATCTGGGGCCCTATGTACATATCACTCTCTATAGGCACTATGGGTGACATCACACACTGCAGGGCGCTATCTGGGGCCCTATGTACATATCACTCTCTATAGGCACTATGGATGACATCAAACGCTGCAGGGTGCTATCAGGGGCTGTATGTACTTATCACTCTCTATAGGCACTATGAGTGACGGGAATATCTCACACCGACCTTAATATTCCCCGTCATCTCCTCCTCTGATTGGTTCTCGTTACTCTTCACTAAAATGTTCTCCAATTTCAGGTCTCTGTGGGCGATATCTGTGCAGAGACACCAACATGAAATCTAACATCTGATTGGTTGTTACAGAATACAAAGTTACATTGTATCAGCTGACTCCTTATACTGTATGTCCTGTGCACTCCAACCGCGAGTTCTCCCTCCTGATTCTGTTCCCGCCCACTAGGAGCTCTGGGTGTCCCAGCTGGGATGGTGGGGGCCCCTCATAATGGGCACAGCGGGTGTACAGACCCGGGAACTCAGCACAGGGATGGTGGGAGCTCCTCATAATGGGCACAGCGGGGGTACAGACCCGGGAACTCAGCACGGGGATGGGGGGAACCCCTCAGAGTCTCAGCAAGGAGTGTCAAGGAGTTAAGAAAGCAAAGTTAGCTCCCGATCAGTTTATAACTAGAAATGTGCACACAGATAGGACAATGCAGAGAACTATACAAGGACCCCCCTTCATACTCTCCAGTAAGTCATCACAAAAATCCAAATTAAACTATTTCAGATTATTAGGTTATAATCAGCGATTCTTCATCATTTCCATTTATCTGTGATGACCGGCAGTGCCCAGCAGGGGGAGCCAGTGGGCAGCAGTAGAAGGCACAATGATGCTGGTGATGCTGATTATTATCTGGCTGTGTATATGTCTTGATGATAAACTGCAGTTATTGGTGATCGATGGATGCGGCGATCAATCTGCATTCACAATCAACTTTGTAGCAAAAAAAAAAAAAATGCAGAACGCAGGAACTTGTTTAGACAATTGTGCTGCAGCAACTACAGCAACCCAAAAACACTGAGTTTCTGGTGTGAAGAAGGAAACATCTGAGCGGTTTCTATGGGCAACGTCGCAGCTTCTCCATTGGTCCAGGAGGTGAAGAGAAAGCAGCATATTCATTATAAGGGTGAAGTCTGCCCAAAAAGTGTGCACTGTGCCTATCAGCGCTGAACTAACGCCGGAGTGACCATGCCAAAAATTCCTGACCTGAAAAAAAGGGACATCAGGAAGGAAAGAGAAAGTGGTGTGCACCCCCTGTGCTGTGCCTGCCCCGATCACCACTTAGTATATAGAGCTCAGCCAGTGTCAGTGAAGCCGGAATGGAATGCAGAGGGCGCCCCCTGGTGTTCTGAGTCTGGTATGTATTTCAATGCAGAGGGCGCCCCCTGGTGTTCAGAGTCGGTGATGTATTTAAATGGCCAGAGTTCTGCTTTAACTGGTTTATTTCTTACATGCTGATATTTGCATAACTCCTCCCAAGAACCAGCCCACTGCTTGCATCAGGACTCTTTAGAGGAGTACAGGTGGCAGGGTGTGCTGAGGTTTTCAGGAAGCTATGTACAGATGTACAGCTGTGTGAATAGAGCCCAGGGCCCCAGTGTCCTCAGCTGTGTGATTAGAGCCAGGGGCCCCAGTGTCCTCAGTAGTGTGATTAGAGCCAGGGGCCCCAGTGTCCTCAGCAATTGGTGTGAATAGAGCCGGGGGGCCCGGTGTCCTCATTTGAAGTCTGCCCAAAAAGTGTGCACTGTGCCTATCAGCGCTGAACTAACGCCGGAGTGACCATGCCAAAAATTCCTGACCTGAAAAAAAGGGACATCAGGAAGGAAAGAGAAAGTGGTGTGCACCCCCTGTGCTGTGCCTGCCCCGATCACCACTTAGTATATAGAGCTCAGCCAGTGTCAGTGAAGCCGGAATGGAATGCAGAGGGCGCCCCCTGGTGTTCTGAGTCTGGTATGTATTTCAATGCAGAGGGCGCCCCCTGGTGTTCAGAGTCGGTGATGTATTTAAATGGCCAGAGTTCTGCTTTAACTGGTTTATTTCTTACATGCTGATATTTGCATAACTCCTCCCAAGAACCAGCCCACTGCTTGCATCAGGACTCTTTAGAGGAGTACAGGTGGCAGGGTGTGCTGAGGTTTTCAGGAAGCTATGTACAGATGTACAGCTGTGTGAATAGAGCCCAGGGCCCCAGTGTCCTCAGCTGTGTGATTAGAGCCAGGGGCCCCAGTGTCCTCAGTAGTGTGATTAGAGCCAGGGGCCCCAGTGTCCTCAGCAATTGGTGTGAATAGAGCCGGGGGCCCCGGTGTCCTCATCTGTGTGATTAGAGCCAGGGGCCCCAGTGTCCTCAGTAGTGTGATTAGAGCCAGGGGCCCCAGTGTCCTCAGTAGTGTGATTAGAGCCAGGGGCCCCAGTGTCCTCAGCAAGTGGTGTGAATAGAGCCGGGGGCCCCAGTGTCCTCAGCAAGTGGTGTGAATAGAGCCGGGGGCAATAGAGCCGGGTGCCCCGGTGTCCTCAGCAATTGGTGTGAATAGAGCCCGGGGCCCCGGTGTCCTCAGCAATTGGTGTGAATAGAGCCGGGTGCCCCGGTGTCCTCAGCAATTGGTGTGAATAGAGCCCGGGGCCCCGGTGTCCTCAGCAATTGGTGTGAATAGAGCCGGGTGCCCCGGTGTCCTCAGCAATTGGTGTGAATAGAGCCCGGGGCCCCGGTGTCCTCAGCAATTGGTGTGAATAGAGCCCGGGTGTCAGGATTATGTACAATATAGAAGATGATCCCCAGTTACCTTTCTTGTGCAGGTAGGCGATGGCAGAGGCCAGGCTGTGAATGACGTGTCTGGTTTCCGTCTCTGGGAAACGCTTTCTGCGCAGGAGGATCTCCCGCAGCTCCCCGCCCTCGCAGAGCTCCATCACCAGGTACATCCGCTGCAAAACAAACTGACAAATCTGAGACAAGGTGACAGAGAGCGGTGCAGGTGACGCAGAAGCATCTCACAACAGTGTGCTCAGCACTATGTAAAGCTGGCCATACAAGGGGCGGAAAGAGAAAAATGCTTTCATCCCCCCTGCCGGGCCATAGTAATCATGTAGACAGCACCCGCGGCCGTATGAACACCCGAAACAGCCCCTGCAGCTCATTGGCTGCAGTCACTGTCTGGCCGACAATTCTGGACCATTACTGATGACATCATCTCAGCCTAAGTGAAGTCAGTGCCTGGAGCTCAGGGACAGCTTTATAATGATACAATGTGGAGCTTTTCTGAGAAACAAATACTGTTACTGTATATTGTGAGATGTCAGGAATTTATTCATGGGGATTTGTAGCGTTACAAAGTGACAGGTCCACTTTAACGAGGAACTTTACTCATGTATGTGAAATGACAATAAACACAACTTTATAAATGTTTAGTGATGACAATCTACACACAGATACTTCTACAGCAGTGGTTCTCAACCTTTCTAGGGCCGGGACCCTTTGGTAACATTTGCCAAGTTGTGGTGACCCCCAACGATAAAATTTAGGGATGACGCGGCTGCTGCAGCGACATCTGGCGGCGTGGCGGGAGAACTGACACTGCCGCACTAGGAGAGGGCTGAGGAGGACCCTCACCTTATTATTGTTTATTTTTTTTTATAATTTTCATATTTTTTAATCATTTGTTTCTTATTTCTTTTTAATCGCTATTTAATTTTTGTAATTCTTTTTTTTTTATTTCTTTAATTCTTTTTGTATCTATTTTTTTTCCCACTTAACTTCATTGCTATCACACAGAGGTAACAAGCCCCTGTGTAATAGCAATTGGAGGTGACAGGTTCTCTTTATTGACCCTGTCATCTCCTGTGTAATAGCAATTGGAGGTGACAGGTTCTCTTTATTGACCCTGTCATCTCCTGTGTAATAGCAATTGGAGGTGACAGGTTCTCTTTATTGACCCTGTCTCCTCCAATGCAGGAGTCCTAGCACAGCACTGTGCTGGAACTTCTGTGACAGGTGAGAGAGGAAGACTGCTATCCCCTCTCACTGTGCACACGGAGCAGCAGGTTTACTTTTAACCCTGTCGGGGGTAAAAAAAAAAATTATCCTGGAAAGGTTTAGTCTGCTGGATGAGAAAGTTTTTTTATTTTTCTGACTGACGGCGGGCCCGACGTCAGAAAAAAAAAAGCAGAGAAAGTGCTTCTCTCCTGGGTGGCCGGAAGCCGCTAGGCGACCCCTGGCAAATCGTCATTCGACCCCCGACGGGGTCCCGACCCCCAGGTTGAGAACCAATGTTCTAGATAATTGCCGGCTTTTTATTCTTTGCGTTCCTTATTTATCTTTTTCCTCCCCATTCTTCTCACGGCTGCCATTTTTTTTACTAAGGGCAGATTATTAAAATATCTCCCTTTACTTCCTGGAACTCTGGCACACGTGACTAGGACATGTGACCGTGCACAGCATCTCAGGGGAGGAAAATGTCTTCTCCCTGAGATTACAGATGAGATTTCCCAGCAATGCTCTGCTGATGTCACCTCCCCAAGAAGCAATGCTTGGGCACAGATTACATCATTAATGCCCAATAGGACCAGGAAGTGGGAAAACAATAATTGTAAGTAAAATAAAAATATATTTAACTAATGAATGTCAGATGATTTCATATCATATATGCAGGAGGTGCATGCGGATATAGTTTTTAGTGAAAGGTGGTGAAGCTCCTGTACATCACAGTTTATTTATGTGGGTTGCCCTCAGTTGATACTAATTTGCAACATTTATGTATAAATATTATATCTGATCTGGACAATGTGGTTCTCAACCTGTGGGTCGGGATCCAAAAGTGGGTCACAACCCACAGTTGAGGGGGTCCCCACGTGCCTTGTGCTGCTCCTCAGCCTCCTCCTGGGGTGACAGAGTCAGTTCTCCTAGGTGGCGCTGCAGCGGCCGGAGAGGATCAGAGAGAGGGGAGCAGGCAGGAGGGAGGGGAGGTAAGTGCTCGATCACCATAGAGCCCACAACTAGGCACTACAGAGCCCGCACTGGACGCCACCAGAGAGTCCCACTAGCCACCTGGGAGCCCACACAGATACTAGTAGTAGTGGTGCATTCCTACATTTTACCGTTGGGGGTCACCACAACTTGGCAAATGTTACCAAGGGGTCCCGGGCCTAGAAAGGTTGAGAACCATGAACTGCTTCTTTTCCTGAAGTGATCTGCACTGCGGTAGAATATATCTAACAGGCGATCCCATCAGAGGGTGGGACCAGAGGGACATAGAACATTATGTAATGAACGCCGCCGTATTATGTGCTGCAGCAACCAATAGCAGTTTACTTTCCTGACGCCCTCTGGAATTAAAAAGCCAGACAAGCGGAGAGGCTGACCTTGGGGGTCTCGAAGACTTCCTCCAGGTGGATGATATGTTTATGACAAACTCTCTTCAAGATGGAAACTTCACATTCCAGCAGCTTGACAGCAGAACTCCCGGCCTAGAGAACGGAAAAAACGAATCAATTAATGATCACCCCAAAAAATGGGATATTTCTCTATATCTAGATACATGTGCAGCTACCCCAAAGGTAAGACCTAGCGCTATCTTCAGGGATGTCTGTAATATAAGACCTACCACCAAACTAGGTCTTATTTTCGGGGAAACACGGTCTCACCTTTTCTCGGTTGACTTTCTTGATGGCCCACTTCTTGCCGCTTTCCTTGTGTGTGGCTTCAATCACAACGCCAAAGTTCCCTTGTCCCAGCTTCTTCCCAAAAGTGTAAATTTGCTAAAAACGTAAACGTACATTTAATTAATGGCTAGTAATAGTAAGGAGAGAGGGGGAACGACTGGAAGGGAGAGGAGGGGAAGAGAGGAGGGGTGGAAGGAAGGGAGAGAGAGATAAGAGGGGGGTGAGTGGGGGAGAAAAGGGGGAGCAGGAGAGAGAGAGAGAAAGAGACTGTCGAGATTACTGCCGGGATCCGCCCAGCTGCGTGAGTGACAGCTGGCTCTGCCTATCTAAAGGCAGAGCCAGCTGTACCCGCCCCCTCCCCCATCCGTTCCGCCAGTCAGCGCTGGAGGATGTGACAGGGAAGAGGGGGGGAATCCCTGCGGGGAGCCGTGAGTGACAGTCACAGCTCTCTGCGGGGAGATGATCGAGAAGTGAGCGAGCGACGGTATGTGTTCGCTCACTTCCCGGTCTATTGAGCTGACGTGTGATAGTTTCATTGTCACAGGTCGGCTAGAACTATGAGGCCGAGTGATTTTCACTCCCCTCATAGTTCTCCTTTAACTGTTTTCTTCAATTGGCAGAGGGGACAGAGACAAGACCAGTCACCCTGCACAAGAAGAGAGAGAGCAGCAGTGGGCGGTCTTTATTACAGGAAGGGGCGGAAACAAGACCAATCACCCTGCACAAGGAGAGAGAGCAGCAGTGAGCGGTCTTTATTACAGGAGGGGCGGAACAAAGACCAGTCACCCTGCACAAGGAGAGAGAGAAGCAGTGAGCGGTCTTTATTACAGGAGGGGGCGGAGACAAGACCAGTCACCCTGCATAAGGAAAGAGAGAAGCAGTGAGCGGTCTTTATTACAGGAGGGGCGGAGACAAGACCAGTCACCCTGTACAAGGAGAGAGCAGCAGTGAGCGGTCTTTATTACAGGAGGGGGCGGAGACAAGACCAGTCACCCTGCATAAGGAGAGAGAGCAGCAGTGATTGGTCTTTATTACAGGAAGTCTCACACGGGATGACTGCACAGATCTGGAAGAATACACAGGACTCTGGTATGGGGACAATGTCTGCTGATCCCGGAGTTCAGCTTTAAGATTTAGGAAGAGCCAATCACTGCAGCTACAGAACAGAAGCAGGTGAGTAAAGTTCCGGTGATATACACAGTGAACCTGGAGCGGATGATAAAACGTTCAGTCAGGAGAGCGGAGATCCCGGAGAGGACACGTGCATCGTACGGGCCGGGATAGAAGATCCCTACAGTGATCCCATGCTAGGACTATAATGATTAGACTCATCCGATGATCAGGGTGATGAGCGCTCGTCTCTCCCGCATTCAGCGTGATACATTACATGAGATTACAGCCGGCGCATACCTGGATTGCAGCTTCATCGTCCATGCGAGTGTGCGGGACTTTGTTGTCTGCGCTGTTGCTGCGAGACCACTGCGACGCCATCTTCTTATTTGCATCGGCACTCTCCGGGCTCAGCATCTGAAACACAAAGAGCGTCCGAGTGCAAACGCTGCAAACAGGACAAAGTGATACAGAAAGATTGTTGGCAACATTGTTATACATTTACGCTTCTTTCAAGTGAACCTGTCATGACAGAAATACAGGACACGCTGTCGCTGACTTGCTTTTATAGGTTCCGGAGCCGTCATCCTCATCCTGATATCACTATATGGCGAGGGCCTGACTGGGAACAAGCATGCAGGTCAGGGGTGCAGCCTTTCCAAATTTCACTGGCTGCATGCTTGCTACAAATAGCTGGCTCTTTAAGCAGTAAAGCCGGGATCAGAGTAAACAGCCCTATTATACATATATATAGCTCTGACATATACTGCAGCGCTGTACAGAGGAGCTTACACTCTAATGTCCCCTCCCCCCACAGTCACATCAGTCTCCATACAGAGGAGCTTACACTCTAATGTGTCCCCCCCCCACAGTCGCATCAGTCTCTGTACAGAGGAGCTTACACTCTAATGTCCCCTCCCCCCACAGTCACCTCAGTCTCTGTACAGAGGAGCTTACACTCTAATGTCCCCTCCCCCACAGTCACATCAGGCTCTGTACAGAGGAGCTTACACTCTAATGTCCCCTCCCCCCACAGTCACCTCAGTCTCTGTACAGAGGAGCTTACACTCTAATGTCCCCTCC
>NW_017308762.1:9490-9775 GCF_000935625.1 Nanorana parkeri | reverse complement strand
TACGGATCTGATTCTGTTGGATTTGGACACTTTTCACAGAAGTTTTTTAGGAAGGTTCTGGATCAATAATGTAGTTAGGAGGGGAAAGTTCCCTTCATGACATTTTCTACTTTAACATGGAACTGTCATTAGCTTTCCAAGTCTCCAGCAATACATTTCTGACAACAGTGTCATCACCCAGAAATCACCAACAAGCTCCGCCTTCCATCAACAAAGCTTAACTCCGGGGACATTGGAGATTTACTACTGCAGCCCCCCCCCCCCCCCCACACTGACCATGCTGTA
>NW_017308762.1:0-9476 GCF_000935625.1 Nanorana parkeri | reverse complement strand
CCCTCCCCCAGTGATCAGTCTGCTGCAGGCAGGAGGAAGCATTTCCTCAGCCTACCCTCCCCCAGTGATCGGTCTGCTGCAGGCAGGAGGGAGCATTTCATCAATCTCCCCTCCCCCAGTGATCAGTCTGCTGTAGGCAGGAGGAAGCATTTCCTCAGTCTCCCCTCCCCGGTGATCAATCTGCTGCAGGCAGGAGGGAGCATTTCCTCAGTCTCCCCTCCCCGGTGATCAGTCTGCTGCAGGCAGGAGGGAGCATTTCCTCAGTCTCCCCTCCCCCAGTGATCAGTCTGCTGTAGGCAGGAGGAAGCATTTCCTCAGTCTCCCCTATCCGGTGATCAGTCTGCTGCAGGCAGGAGGGAGCATTTCCTCAGTCTCCCCTCCCCCAGTGATCAGTCTGCTGTAGGCAGGAGGGAGCATTTAATCAGTCTCCCCTCCCCCCAGTGACCAGTCTGCTGCAGGCAGGAGGACGCATTTCCTCAGTCTCCCCTCCCCCAGTGATCGGTCTGCTGAGGGCAGGAGGAAGCATTTCCTCCTTAAAACAATTGAGAAATGTGTTGAGAATAATAACATGCACTTCTCTAAAATGAAACATAACTCACCCAGTGCACATAATACTGGGAAAAAGTTGTCACCGAACAAAGTCTCTTTTTGTGCACAAAGTAACAAAAAGTATCTATCAGCAGTGCAGTGGAATATAATACAAAAGTGTCCACTTCTTGTTGATAAGCAGAGCCAGAAATACAAAATAAAACGTTTCATTTATGGAAATACATTTTAAAAAAACAGCAAATCAGAGCGAGTGTTCAAATTGGAATTCTGCGACTTCTCCGAGCCTTCCACTAGGGGGCAGCAGAGCTCCGCTGACTCCTGCCACAGGTTCACATCCAGCAGATCGTCAAATATAAACGACAATGGGGATTAATTAGATGGAGTTCCGATAAAAGGACGTTCAATATTAGCACAAGATTAGGCGTCTGCCGCCTGCAAACCGCCAAATGTCTTCTCTTGTCATCTCTGCTAAAACTTAAACAATTAATTTCAATAAAACTTCAACAAGTTGGGACCTGAAAAAAATCAAAATGGAACAATTAGCTGATTTCAATCTGCGTGGAAGGAATGTGACGCTGATGAAGGTGAAGGTGCAGAGTTCAAGTACGAGGGCTTCTCCACCCAAATGTATATATTGCGGGGACCAGGGTTGGAAGTAGGCGGTCCCTGCATATTAAGAGGTGGGGTCTGGGTGGGACCAACATCAGCCAAAATTCCAGCTGTGGGTGGCCCTGTCGGCACCACTCCGCCGAACAAAAATCAGCTAAAAAAAAGTTTATAGATCGAATGAAAACAGCAGAGGAGGTGCGAAGATTGTATAAAAATCTCTGATTGGCAATTTGACAACAATTCGCACCTTCAGCCATGTGAATTGAAGGGTTAACACCTATACAGACCCCCTGACAACCAAGGACTGGATTATTATACGGGATTTATATAGCGCCAATAGTTTGCGCAGCGCTGTACAATATAAGGAAGACATTACAGTCACAATACAATTCAAGACAAGACGGTAAGGAGGGCCCTGCCCCTGAGGGCTTACAATCTAAAAGGGGAGGGGCCAGTGATACATGAGGAGGGAGCTGCGTGGGGATGATTGTTTGAGAATGTGATGGTTCAGTGGTTAGGTTGAGGTGGGATCGGCTTCCCTGAAGAGATGAGTCTTAAGGGATCGTATGTGTTCGCTCACTTCCCGATCTACTGAGCCGACCTGTGACAGTTCCATTGTCACAGGTCGGCTCGAACTATGAGGTGAGTGATTTTCGCCTCATGGTTCTCCTTTAAGTATAGAGCCCGGGAGCGTTCATTGTGCGTTGCAATAAAACCTCGCTGGCTGCAACATTGGCACGCAGCTCTCAGCCCGATTCGTGGAGCTCAGTAGATGACGGGACACATTTCATATGCTGATATTATTATAACGGGACTGAGGGGAACTTCTTATATTTCCCCGGAATTCGGATTTCATAAATCAGTAACAGACACTACAATCTCCTGTATAGGACGAGGACGGAGGAGGAGGAACACCCGCGGCGTGACTCAACACACAAACCCGACATTACATCACATGATAAACACAACCAACCACAGAGCTTGTTCTGTAATCCCAAAAACAAGACCTCGGATCAACGTGAATTCCACCAGCACAATGAGGAGCATTAGTAGGTAAGAGAGACATAAAACGCGAGGTCACGTGTCTGCTCCACGCGGTCAGGACAGATGTCACCTCGCACAGATCAACCGGGGGTTAAAATTCAACCCTCAGGACTCCGATAGAAGGAAACAACGTGATGACTGTGTTCATTCCGACCGGAGGTGTCACTGTGGCCGTTCCCACGGGTGACAATGAATCGGGCAGGTTAGGAAAGTTGCTACAATGTCACTGAGTTTGAGAGTTTATAGGAGTTGTGTCACCACAAAGCTCTTTCATTTTATATAGAACACGCTATAAAAAACCTTTTGAATTTAGGGGTGCGCCAATTCCGGTATCAGTGCCGATACTGGGCACTTTCATGAGTACTCGATACTAAACGCCAATACCAGCACTTTACATTTTTAAACTGAAGTGGCTGCCTGAGGTCCCGTGCTTGCTGGGGACTTCGGCAGCCTTCCTGTTAACCACGCAGCCCTGTTTACAGCACCAGCTGCACATCTCTTCCTTCTTCCTGGGGGACCACGGGGTACTGCTTACAGCACTGCACCCGCCCGCAAAAGACCCTCCAGACCCCTGCTGAGGCCCTACATAGCCCCGCTGAGGCCCTACATAGCCCCGCTGAGGCCCTACATAGCCCCGCTGAGGCCCTACATACCCCTGCTGAGGCCCTCCATACCCCTGCTGAGGCCCTCCATACCCCTGCTGAGGCCCTACATAGCCCTGCTGAGGCCCTACATAGCCCTGCTGAGACCCTCCAGACCCCTGCTGAGACCCTCCATAGCCTTGCTGATAAGACCTTTGAGACATCAGCATCCGGCACCCCGGAGCATGAAAGAGTATGTAGCTTCATATTATTCTGCATCGCTATATAATGTATTGCAGCTTGGGGTCAGTGTCATGTCCGGTGTGGTGATATAGGTCAGTGTCATGTTAGGTGTGGCGGTATGGGTCAGTGTCATGTCAGGTGTAGTAGTATGGGTCGGTGTCATGTCAGGTGTGGCGGTATGGGTCAGTGTCATATCAGAAGTGGTGGTGTGGGTCAGTGTCATGTCAGGTGGCACGCTATAGGCAGGCATATTGCCCAGTGGTGTAGGTCAGTGTCATGTCAGGTGAGGTAGTATGGGTCGGTGTCATGTCAGGTGTGGCGGTATGGGTTGGCGTCATGTCAGGTGGCACGCTATAGGCAGACATATGGCCCGGTAGTGTAGGTCAGTGTCATGTCAGGTGAGGTAGTATGGGTCGGTGTCATGTTAGGTGTGGCGGTATGGGTCGGTGTCATGTCAGGTGTAGTAGTATGGGTCGGTGTCATGTCAGGTGTGGCGGTATGGGTCGGTGTCATGTCAGGTGTGGGTCAGTGTCATGTCAGGTGGCACGCTATAGACAGACATATGGCCCAGTGGTGTAGGTCGGTGTCATGTCAGGTGCTGCGGTATGGGTCAGTGTCATGTCAGGTGTGGCGGTAGGGGTCAGTGTCCTGTTAGGTGCCCAGCAGCCTCGGTCCCTGTTTCCCTCTATGTTTGCGTTGCTATACATTGATATTTAATCTCAAATCGCACGGAAAAGTTTCCCCCGAATGACGTCAGAGAGAGAATATCAGACAAAACAAAGGGCGCGCTCAGCCTAGGTCAATATTTGTATACGTGTCAGTACAATATCGGCAGTGACTGGAAGGTAGACATGTCTGTGATATACGAGGCCCTATACTTGACTTTCACTGAGCTCACAGACTGCGCCGTGTAATGTTTACTGAATAGAACATTCACATTTGACATGCTTGCTGTCCCATATTTCATATACACATCTGAATATTCTTCTGGTACTGATCTATATCAGAAAATGTGGTAAGACATGCCGAGTTCCTGCAATCTCTGGAGAGGAGAGAAGAAAAGGGGATACAACTCCCAGGGAGAGACCCGGATGAGTGTTGTAGTCTGAGAGATATTGGAAAAGATCAATAACATTTCAGTTCATGTTCTTCCATCTGTAGCAATCCACCCGTCTAAGGATCCAGCCGCCTGAGGTGATAGTTGGATCCCGGGACAGAATGGAGTAGAGGGTTTGTGAGGTCATCGGAGCGGCCAATATCAAAAGGAGATGCTTGAAAGTTAGTTCTTCATAAAAGGTAAATATGACAAATATTTGTCATGCATCAAAAACATCATCAACATGGCTCTGCAACCTCCTCAATAAGGCCTCATTCACACACAACGCAGGAGCAAAATTGTATATGCGCGTACATGCGCGTATAGATGCGCAAATATGCGTGCATTATATGCAATCCCACAATGCATCATTCGTAATAGAAATTTTAATGAACTGTACGTGCGTGTAAAATACGCAGAAATACGCTGCCCCGGACGCATCTCAGTTCCATTCTGTTTATGCGCATTTTTACGCTAAGCAAATACTCGGCTCAATACGCAGCTATGTGTACGGAGCCATTTATTTGCAGGTGCTGCATATGGTACTATACGCACGTACGCGCATATATGCGCGGCAGTGTGAATGAGGCCTAAAGGTGTATAGAACAAGGAGCAGAAGATAAACAATGGAGTGAAATAATGAATAATATATAACATAAAAATGTAGCTGATAATACCGTGTTTCCCCGAAAGTAAGACCTAGCACTATCATTTCTCTAATATAAGCTACCCCGAAAATAAGACCTAGTTCGGTGGTAGATCTCATATTACAGAAATCCCTGAAGATAGTAGTGCTAGCCGCAGCTCCCTCCCGCCCCCCCGCCAGACACGCCTCCCCGCATCCTGGACGGCAGAGCGGACAGCTGCAGCCAGGTAAGACATCCCCCGAAAATAAGACCTTGTGTCTTTTTTCCTGCAAAAAAAAAAATATAAGACACCGTCTTATTTTCGGGGAAACACGGTAATAATAATAATAATAATAATAATAATAGTCAGATTAAAAAAATTATTGATTTGTTACGTTATAATAATACAACCTCAGTGTATAAATACTGTAGATTGGATATAAAAATAATATGCGAGAATAAAAAAGTATTTTGTATACAATTAGATCCCACGACCATTATTGTTATATCTTCATTTACATGATTATCCTCTATAAAAACACTACCAGGAAAGGTCAGAACAAATAATATAAAAGGCGCATAGTATATATGATATGTACAGAAGTTGAGTGCGTGAGGAAAGAAATGTAAATTATATTGTGGAGGAATGATTCCTATTGGTGAAGAGGTCGCCTCGTTATAACTCATAACTGAACTGTAGGGATGAAATAATAACCGTTCATTAGCAGTGGATTCATATTTATAGCTCTGGGAAGGTTCTCATTCATGCAGGTCTTGGTATATCTGTAAAAAAAAAAAAAAGGGTCAAAAGCAACTGGACATGCTGTATTTTTCTTCAAGAAAAATACAGCAAGTCCAGTTGCCTTGACTTATTTTTAAGGCTTCGTTCACACCTGACCGTTTTGTAGCGCGTTCTACGCTCGACGAACGCTCTACAAAACGGTCAAAAATATAAATTGCATTGTAGTCAATGGCCTCGTTCCCACCTCGGCGTATTTCCGCCCGTCCCTAATGCCCTACAAAACGGCCCACGCCTGAAAAGGTCCCGGTACTACTTTGGGCCGTTTTCCATTGGGATACAGCCAAGTAGCCTTCGGAATCGCGGTAAAAAAACCACGCGACAGACGCGCATATTACAATACGCCTAGGTGTGAATGGGGCCTTACAGATACATATTTATATCATGGGGATGAAATGATAAACAATGGTAAATAGATAGAATTAGATATATTTATTATAAAGTTATTAACTACATTTAAATAATTCATTCAATCTCTCCAAGGGTGAGGAGGGAAAAGGATAAAGCCGGCCATACACGGGTAGATTTTCCTACGAACATTTATCCAAAAAATCTTATCAGATCATTTGATAATGCTGTCATCGCTTCTCGGCCTTTTGGCTAAGATCAAGTGTAGTATCTGTTCTTATCAGTTCCAGAGGGGAAAAGCATGGACTGTCTTTGGGAGGGAAAGTTGCTTAGTACTCTCAGGAGTAAAAGGTAGGTGTGGGGGGAGTTTCCTCTGCACTATTGCCTACTGACTGAACGGATGCGAAGCTTGGTCGAGGCCGAAGGGTTGGGTGGCGGCAGAAGCCGTGGTGTTCTGACCCCTGGGGGTGGCGTCCCAGGGGTGCTCAGAAAGTCACTTGGGTATGGGACCCCACATTGACTCACTGATCACTCCGTCACACACCACCTTGCATTTTTCTGGACATCGCCTCTTGGGCAGGCCTTATGGCTAGTCCGGGGCAATATTTTTGCACTCCGGCCCCTAGGGCCCGTCAGCGTGGTGCACTGGCACTTATTATTTATAGCACCATACAGGACTGGCCTTTTTTTGGCATTGACCAACAGATGCAGCGGGTGCAGGTTCCTTCGGGGCCTATTCCTGATGTGGGGACGCGATTCTGTGCCCTTGTATAGGGTTCTCCGTCTCCTCCCAACCCAGGAGAGGGTCTCTCTTCGGGAGAGCCCCCTGCCTAGTACTGTGAGGGACCGGTTTCGACAGGTTCCCAAAGGATCGGGGTCCACCAGCCTTCGGGTTGGTGGACCAACAGTCTCAACCCCTGTCAGGAGCCTTGCGCCCCGGGGGGTCGGGAGTCTAGGTCCCTTCTTTATTGAAGGACCAAGCACCCTTGTGCACGTTTTTGTGTGCAGCGATTTCACGGTTCACTTTTTTTGTTCACAGGGGGAAGTTTGTTTTGATGCACGTCCACGGGCTTCGATAATAAAAAAAAAAAATCTGGGGCTTAACGAAGGTTGTTCAAAATTGAAAATAACGAAAACCACGTCCACTGTTAGAACTTCACCCATTCAAGAAACACTTTCTATCCAGCTTCTCCGATTGCTTCCAGCAGCACAATCAAAAACGATCATCAATTTGACCCCATTAACTGGCAGAGAATCAAACACCTTTTCTTCAAACAAAATTCTACTGCTGTACGGCAATCTTAAGTTTGTTATAGTGAAAGCATAATAATTAAACAATGTAATAAATCTGCATTCCTACATTGATTTTCCATAAGTTTTCTCCCACTTCTAATAACCAGATCCATCTAGAAGTTTGTAAACTGACTTATTGGAGATGCCCATAGAATGCACTCACCTAATCCCTCGCATACCTGACGTTCTTATCCATTTTTCACATAATTACCATTATATAAGCATGTACATATATCATTTACAGGTGAAACTCGAATAATTAGAATATCGTGCAAAAGTAATGGCAGTAAGTGCTGCAAAAGGGGCCCAAACCAAGTACTGAGTACATATGCATGCTGGTACTTTTCAGAGGTCCGATATTGTTCTATGTACAATCCTTGTGTTACTGATTGCGTGTAATATTCTACTTTTTTGAGATTGTGGATTTGGGGTTCTTGGGGTTTTCATGAGCTGTAAGCCATAATCATCACAATGATGACAATGATGACAAATCACGGCTTGAACTATCTCGCTTTGCATGTAATGAGTCTCTCTCATATATTAGTTTCACCGCATAAGTTGCATTAGTGAAATAAATGAACTTTGCACAATATTCTAATTATTCGAGTTTCACCTAATTACCATTATATAAGCATGTACATATATCATTTAATTTCATGAAAGTAGCATTATCCAAGATCTATCATGGCATCCTCCTCCCCCTCTCTTTTGATATCACACCTCCACCCTGCAACGTCTGACATTTACATACTTCTAAGTCCAGCGTTGACCTTTTCCCTCCCGACCCCGGAGAATCACTTATTGCTATAAGTCTGATAATAATATTATTAATATATTTCAAAGTTAAGTGTAACTATATCAATTTACCAGCGATTATCATTTTATTCCATTTAATATAAGTTTGAAGGCTAATTGATTAGCCTGTATTTGTGGGAGGAGTCCGTTCCCTCCTCACGCACATAAAACGGGCAGGTAGACTCACCTGGGCACGGCTTTTTCTTCAGCATGACCCCACCCACCGGTCCCTTCATTCAGAGATTTCACAGAGTATGCCCCCTTATTGGCATTACTGTCCATCCGGATCAAGGCACACCACAGGTCAGTATTGGGTTCAGTTGCCTATATGGCAAATGGATTCCGAACACAAATAATAATTTAACTTCTAATGAACTATTATTATTTCATCCCCACAGTTCAATTATGAGTTCTAACGAAGCGACCTCTTCACCAATAGAACTCATTCCTCGCAATTAATTCCTTTTACATTTTGTTCATCACGCACTCAACTTCTGTACACATCATGTAAACTATGCTCCCGTATACAGTATATTGTATCATTTCCTTCTAGTGTTCTGCAGATGATAGTCATCATGGGTCTAATTAGATACAAAATTGTTTTTTATTCTCGTATATTAGTTTTATCACCGCATGACAGTATTTATACACTGAGGTTTTATTATAACATTACAAATCAATGTATTTATCCGGTTTTTTTTTTTGTATCTATCCCAAAAAATCATGAGAGAGGACTATTAATTTATTTTAAAAAACTGTTTATATGTTATATATTGTTTATTTTATACGTTACTTCATTACATTTTTATCTTCTACTCCTCATTCTATACACCTATTATAAGGAAGTGGACATTACAGCGCTACAAAAGGCATTGATGTTTTTTTTTATATATATATGACAAATAACTATTTACCTTTCGAAAAATTATTTCCGAGCACGTGTGAACGGGCCCTAGGACTTCCAGAATGGGGCATCAAGGAAAGTATGATTTATATATGACAGACCTGTTCTACGCTCTGATCACCGAGCTCCGGCCTCTGAAAAAAAAAATGTCAAAAGAATATTCACCAACAGGAGACACCGGACCCTGGAAGGGAACATAATACACCCGGCTCAGTATCACACCAGACAAGCCCTGCTGAGGAGTGCATGGATTATTTAACCAGTTCAGCCCCAACCCCCATATGAACCAGAGCAAGTAATAGATATATTTTATGACTTTGGCATACAATACAAATTACATGCTGTACAAATAAATACATTAAAAAAACAAGAAAATAAAAGTTCAGGGTAAGAAGGAGTTAATTAGGCTATGGTATACTAAGAGATTATAAGGAGTTACATAGGAACATGTAGATCAAACCTCATCCCCTTAATCTGCAGATTAATAAAACAGAGTAAATACAAAAGTACCAATGTTACTATGTATCTCTCCATCTCCCATCTGAAAAATCTCTCTCTCTCTCTCTCAGCATTTTCACTCACATCTCTC
>NW_017308761.1:137941-143772 GCF_000935625.1 Nanorana parkeri | reverse complement strand
CCCTGCAGGAGGAGGACAGACTCATAGCCCGTTTTGTAGCCCCTGACACTTGGTGTCACTTACTCTATAGCCACAGGATCATTGAACGTCACCAAGAGGTCGGTGGAATATTGAGCCATTCTGAATAGCGCCATGTATATGGTGACCGTGTTCTGGGCCTGAGGACAGAGAAGAGACAGAAACGGATATTTAACAAGGGCAACATGATACATCAAATACTGAATGCCTACCGGCACACATGGCATGCTGGGAGTTGTAGTGGTTCATCTAGGGAAGAAGGAAAACCTTACATAGTCATCATTTTGCCCCTTCTAGTGATCCTGCCACTGATGGACGTCTCACAATGTGCATTAGAAGCTTCAGTAAGTCAGATACAACCCACCTCAATTCCTGGCTGGAGGACACCCAGCGCCATCCAACTCATTCCTCTGCAGCCTGACTGTCCCTGGCCCGCCCCTTTCATTAAAAGGAGAACTATGGGGTTAGGGCTTTTCCCCATATCCCCCCCCCCCTCATAGTTCTCCTTTAATTGGATAACAGTTCTGTCACTTATAGAAGCTCAGAATCAAAGATGGGTGTTACGTAGGACGGTCCCCATTTAAATACATCCTGCCCAGGAACACCCACTCCCCAGACTGACACCCACCCGTCAATGCATTGTGAGATTAGCATAACTCCTCCCCAGAGCCCGCCCACTACTTGCATCAGGGCTGAGTGCTCTTGACAGAGGCGTAACTAGAAACCTCAGGGACCCGATGCAAGAAACCAACGAAGGCCCAACCCCCCCCGCAACACAGCCGGACACTACTGAGCTCAGATCAATGAGCTTCTCCCTCGTCAGCATCTGAAGGGTATGCATA
This sequence comes from Nanorana parkeri, assembly GCF_000935625.1. Classification (NCBI taxonomy): domain Eukaryota; kingdom Metazoa; phylum Chordata; class Amphibia; order Anura; family Dicroglossidae; genus Nanorana; species Nanorana parkeri. The sequence goes on along the minus strand of NW_017308761.1, from coordinate 142,912 downwards.
TTAGGTAGCTATGCACACACAACCCCGCCCAGCTACAGCGGGGGGTGGGTAGTAGAGGCAGTCTGTGCAGTGTGAGAGCGTTGGCCTGCTGGGAGCTATGACATGACATCTGCGGTTACCGGGGTCCCTTCTTCCTTCCTAGGCCCGCCCCCCAAGTGGTGGAAACTCCAGGGCCCGGTCGCAAATGCGAACCTGGTAGTTCCGCCAGTGGCTCTTGAGAGGAGTACTAGAGAAGCACAGAGACCCAGTGATGACATCACCGGGTCTGAAATAAGTCATGTGATGGGACAATGTGTAACCCCAAACTGGGGAGGATGGAAATAACAATTACCTGTTCATTGAATTTGGATACGAGCTGGTGCCCGGTGAGAGTCCAGGCACTGGAGCAGCTGCTGAGGGCAAGTTGTGCCAGTGGGAGGGGCTCAACGCTGACAATCTCCGCCTTTCCCTGGGCATCATTGCTGGTGGCGACATCCTCAAAGTGGTGCCTACCTCGGAGAAAAGAGACAGAGCATATTACATACCCCGGTGATAGGGGGCTGAGATTCAATGCTAGGTCCTATTTATAGAGCGCCAACACAGTGTGATGCTTAGCGATGAGTTCAGGTTGGGTCAGAACCTGAGCTCCTACATAGGGCCCCCCCGCCCAATCAGCTGCGGGTTGAGGCATTTCTGCAGCAGAATGTTTGTGCTGACATCATTGACCTTACATGGTCATATTTGGTAAATGTCGCTTACATAATATATCCATACAAGGCCAGTATGTAATCTACGTCCCTTACCGAGCAGCGTCGGGGTCCGTCATGCCCCCCTGATACTCCAGAAGCTCCACGATGATGCTCTGATCAGTGTGCATGTGGGCGAACACTTCCTGATTGTCGGGGATCTCTCGGAGGTCGCTGTTGGGAAAATGACAGGAGTGAGACAATTGACGGGCCAGCGGCAGATATTGACCATCACTAGTGCGAGGTCTGCAGGGAAACTATGCGGGTTGTAGGTAATTGTTGGCAAAAGAGACTTCGCTGCTGCAAGGGAGACGGCTTTACATTCCCCCAGCAGCCTATATAAAGTGTCCGCAGTGCAAACACCCCCTTGACCCCCTACCATCCTACATAGAGGATCTGCAATGTGACCCCCTACCATCCTACCGTATATAGAGGATCTACAATGTGACCGCCTACCATCCTACCGTATATAGAGGATCTACAATGTGACCGCCTACCATCCTACCGTATATAGAGGATCTACAATGTGACCCCCTACCATCTATAGAGGATCTACAATGTGACCCCCTACCATCCTACATAGAGGATCTGGATTGTGACACCCTACCATCCTACATAGAGGATCTGCAATGTGACCCCCTACCATCCTACATAGAGGATCTGCAATGTGACCCCCCCCCACCATCCTACATAGAGGATCCGCAATGTGACCCCCTACCATCCTATATAGAGGATCTGCAATGTGACCCCCTACCATCCTATAATATAAGATGGTAGGGGGTCACAGTGGAGATCCTCCATATAGGACCTATAATAAGAAACTGTACTGTGACCCCATAAAACACTATATAGAGATCTGTAATGACATCTCCATACCTGACATCTTGTACTGAATGGGGCAAGAGTGCAAAAAAGGCTCCTCCAAACAGAGGACGTTGCACAGCTGCAGCTTCCATAACATCAGTGACAACTCCCAGCATGCATTGGCACATGTCATCCACATGCACTCGCCGCTTTACAACTACATTTCCCAGCATGCAACGAGAACATATTCCCTTCACGTGCTCAATACGCTTTTCAAAACAGCCACTAAACTATACCCTGATTCTCTTATGTCTGACTGAAACACTTCTGCAGCCAACTTTATTAGTTTTAATCCACCCAACAAAATCAATAGCGGTGCTGTTGAGTAACCCGAGGCTCGGGCGAAGAGTGCGCATGCGCAACATGACCGCCGGCGGCTCCCTAGTCCCTACTGAAAAACATCAAATAACTCCGTCAGTGAGCACTGCTCGATTATAAACGCGGAACGCGGAGCAACCTTTATTAATTTAATAGAAGTGTATTCTTCTCTATGCTTCACTGCTGGCCGTGACGTCATTGAAGTGACTGTCGGTCATTTTGTTAATGGGCAGAATTGCCCACATTAAAACATCTGTAATTTGAGGAAGTTCTAAAAAATAAAGCTAATGCAACATTTTTTGTAGGGGGATTTCCTTTGACAGAATGTGAAGTGGCAGTGAATTAATGGGTATATATGTCCAACACATTTTGGGGGGAATTTTTCAAAACGGGAGCTGAGAGAATCTGGAGCAGTTGCCTATGGCAACCCGTCAGCTTCTTTCTTTACTTTGTTCAGTAAAGCTTTGAAATTGAATGAGAGAAGCTGATTGGTTATTGGCAACTGCTCCACATTCCATTTACTCCAGTTTTGATCAATTCCCCTCTTTATCTTTTAGTTTTGGATGGAGTGGGGACAGGTTAGAACCTCTGCAACGTGCTATTGCTGTTGGGGGCTCTGTTGCAGGGATTAGTTCACTTCCTGTCTGGTCCCCAGGGCAGGAAGTGAGGGCAAATCTATTAAACAGCCTCTGTCAGCTTTCTATTGTTATATGACTTTCTTTTGCAGATTTCTCTCACTTCCTGTCTGGTAAAATGTTGTCCCAAGTACAGGAAGTGAAGGAAAATCTCTTAACAGCAACAGGATTTTTTTTTTTTTTTAGTGGGAAGAGTCTAGTTTAGTCTAGAACCTCTGTCAGCTTTTTATTGTTATGTGTTTTCCTTTTACAGATTTTCTCTCACTTCCTGTCTGGTAAAACATTGTCCCAAGTACAGGAAGTGAGGAAAAATGTCTCTTAAGGAGCCCTGGATAGCAGTAAAACCTGTCGAATGCCTATCTGTTACCAATAAATCCAACATCGGCCGTGTCCTCTCGCTAAAGAGATTTAATTCTTTATATACAATTTCAAATAAATGATTTATTTGACTATTAATTGGGTTATTTTGCATTTTATAGTTGTTTTTTTAATGCACGTGCCCCCAAATTTTCACCTCACTTCCTGTCCTGGTGACTACACAGGGAGCGAGGTAATTTCAGCCTCTCTTCTCCACTCAATTTATCACTAAAGCTAGCACAGCCACATGGCCGTCATATCGCTATGCACCACAGTGGTGTCTCTTCTGATACAGAACCCAGAGAGGGGAATTTATCAAAACCGGAGCAGTTGCCCATGGCAACCAATCAGCTTCTCTCTTTCATTTTCAAAGCTTGGCGGAACAAACTGAAGAGAGAAGCTGGCTGGTTGCCATGGACAACTGCTCCAGGGGGGCCCAATAAATGGCCCCCCAACGCAGCGCACACAGAGAAGGTGCATTGCCATGCGTTGTGGTAACGCTTTTTTCCGCACTAAGGGCCCCGTTCACACCGGCCTGCAGAGTCGTATTTTGCGGCCTAGTGTTTCAGCGCGGCACACTGTTTACATTTCTTTTTTTTTTAAACTTTATTGAAGTGTCACAAAATGCACTGCAGCCAAGTTGCACTGCAGCGTCCGACAATAACGGTGTCTTCAGGTGTGCTCCGGCGCGTCACAAAAAACGCAGCACGTCTGCATTAATCGGGAACGCATCGCAAGCTACCTGAAGGCCGCACTGCAGTGTGAACGAGGCCCATCGAGAACAATGCGTCCTTCTTGTGCAGAAAACCGCAGTTCACCGCGCAGAGGGAGTGAGATTTGTACATCATGGCGGCGGAGCAGATGAGAGGGCACCAATCGGGGTGACTCCATTCAGTTTAGGGCTTGTTCGCACTAGCCGTGTGGTAAACGCTGCATTTCACCTTGCGGCTAGTCACAGCGGTGAGCTGCGGGTTTGATGCGTTGTTACAAAGCAAGGCACCGCGTACTTGTTTCTTAACTTTATTTGTGGTGTACAAAGTGCGCTCCATTCATGTCTCCGCACGGCGGCACTTCACATTACATAGTTACATAGTTAGTCAGGTTAAAAAAAGACCTATGTCCATCGAGTTCATTGCCCTGCGGTGACTTCCAGCAGCAGCCGGCATGGTGCACAAAAATACGGCCCATGCGCATTTTACCGCAACTCACCGCGCACCGCATTTGCGCGCAGAAAACAATTGCTTCCTATAGTGGCAGCCCCAGCTGTATGTGTGCATGGGCCCCTAGGGTGTGTGAGTAGACTCAGCTGCAGGGGGCGGAGTGGTCAGGAGGGTAATTAGGGGTAAATTGGGCTCAGCTGGGTGTCATCTCCTGTATATAATGAGGGGTGGATGGACACTGCTTGTATCTTCCTCTTCAGGGTCATTGATCTGTTTGGCTTGGAGGGGTGGTGAGTGTTGGGACTGCCGTGACCATGCATTGTACACTCCTGGCTGGGTAAGTAGTCCTCTGGGTGGGGTAACTGGTGTCTTTGCTCATGTTCTATGGAGGCATTTAGGAGGTATTGGGGGTGATGTCTTCCTTTGGTCAGTTTGGGAGTTTCAGGTCCTGTTCATGCCACATCCGGGTTGTTTTTGGGCCCAAAATGCATCCTAATGTATCCTTATGCTATTCCTGGCCTCTGTTCACACCAGTGCAGTCTGTCCCACACCTGAAAAATACTGCATGTCTCATTGTTTAGAGCTGTGGGCAGGTTCATACCAGATCTGGTCTGGAAAATGGTGTGAACCTACCCTTAGGACTTGTGTGGTGCCCAGTGTCTCTCTGTAGAAGGATACTAGTCACCAGCAGGGTGTAGAGACCCCCATTCACATGTCAATGCTAACTGAGGGTTGTGGATGCATGCAGACAATGCTTCATCTTCTGCAATGCACTGGAGCTTGCTGAAAGCCCTGATGCATCTCTCCTGTGGGGTGATCACTTCCATGATCTGTTACATGTCAGTCATAGAGTAATGTCCTGAAACCTCACTGTGGAGGGGTGTCCACTCTTTGCTGCCCCTGGGGGGGGGG
>NW_017308761.1:132499-137692 GCF_000935625.1 Nanorana parkeri | reverse complement strand
GCACATGGGGGGTGGGATTGGTATGCATGTTACTGGAGGGGCTTTAGGTTGCATGTTATCCTAGTAATGCCTATTATGGGGGGTGGAATGTGATGTTTGTTGGCCATCTTGCTGATGTCACTGGTTGCCAGTAGCTGGGTGGGATGTTGGATAGGGTGTCCCCCAATTGCTAAGAGCTCTTGGCAACCTGTGGTGCTCTGGCTGGAAAGGGGGCAGCAGATGACCATATGAGATGTTGCCTCATTATAGGAATGGCCCTGCCACAGTCCAGCTGACCCTTCCCTGCACAGGGAAATGCTACTGTGATTGGGCCCTCAAGCTGATTGGCCATCTGATGGTACAATCTCCTCAAATGAAACCATTCCAACTCCTCCTATCCAATCAGGCTGGATCTTGCCCTGCCTAGTTGGTGGTAGATCTAAAGACTGTATGCTGTTAGTGGGAAGACTCTATTGGCTAACCTGAGGTGTCTTCTGCCCAAAAGTAATCTCTGCTGTAAAATAGTTTAAAGGGGGGTGGTGGGAGCAGGGCATTGCCACCAGGTGTAGTAATGGACTGTGGCCAAACCTTGCCCTAGATATCAATGACTTTCTATCAAAGATGGACTGTCCCTCTAAAGATTCCTCCATTTCTTTTACAAGTTTTGAACTTGTATTGTAACACCTGAGAGAAAAGGACGCCTTGCAGGGACTGATGCATTGTCTGCAGTATGTTTAGTTGGCCAATAAAACCGATCATGAACTCCAAACATTCTGGGGAAGAGTGGGGGGATTTGTGGAATCCTATCAAATTGGAGTAGAGAAAATCTGGAGCAGTTCAAATGGTAACGGAATTGGCTTCTCATTTGCTCAGTATTTCTAAAATGGATATGGTTGCCATGGACACCTGCTCTGGCTTTTGCCTAATCTACTTGATTAGGGCTGACCAGGGAGCTAGAAGACCCTGCTGCAATTGTGATGTCAGAATTACTTGCTTGAGGGGTGCACTGGGAACTTGGCTATTCCTATGGGTGCTGCACAGTACCACCTCCTTGTCCCTAATACTAAGTATCTGGTATTCTGTATGTATGGACTCTGCACAGGATTTCTCGTCCTGTATGCTGGGTGTAGTTTTCGGTATCTGTATGGATTCTGCACAGTAGCACATCTTGTATGCCCAGGGTGAGGTCTGTATGTGTGAATAATGAAGCTCTCTTGTCATGTTCTAGAGTTGCAGTGCTCTGCTTGACTCTTCCACATCTTCTGTATGCGCAGACGTTACCACAGACTATACCGACTGGTAAGTGCCTCTTATTCTCAGTAAACCCAGCTGGTGCTCGCACTACTTTGTAACCAATGCCATCTTAAACATCCCTGCCTGACCTTCAAGGAGGACAGAACTATGATGCTGCAGTTGCCTCTAGACCTGTAATCCTGGTTTGATGGCGGAGCCTTGCCTTCTAGACCCGTACCTCATGGTTTGATGGCGGAGCCTTGCCTTCTAGACCCGTACCTCATGGTTTGATGGCAGGGCCTTCTCTTCTAGGTATCTTGAAGACAGAATGTCGTGGAAGAGTTTTCTGGATATGGGGAGACAAGAGTTTCTTTGGCCCCACCCAATGGCAGATGGAAGCAATAAGTAAGTAGACTTTCCCTCTATGCTAATAGATTCTTAAGCTCTTCCTAATGTCTACCATTTTATCAGACGATGTAGGGCTTCCTGACTTGATGCTTGAGGGACGGGCAGCACAATGTGGCTACACCCTCACCAATGATCTGTATGGGAATGTGGAAATCCGGATCTCATTTCTGGCCTGTTGGGTGAAGAATGTGGTAGGTATTTTTTGATACTGACCAATCCATCCAATTTTCATCTTTCCTTGCTCCCTCTTATTGACCCCCCCATTTTTTTTCCCCAATCTTGCAGAATGACCAGCGATTTGATATCTCTGTGCAGCTCAGAGTGGTCAGTGGACAGCAGACTGTAGTGTATCCCGTGACTATAACCTGTTCCCCTGAAAAGCAATGGGAAGTGAGGGAGATCATCTGTGAGGAAAACTACATGGAGGTAAGGGTGTTTGTGCATTTTGAACACGTTGCAGCTACATCTCAAACTATGAGGTGGGTGCCAGCAGTCGCATTCTCGTCACACTGCTCTGTGTAGGTGACCTCATGTACACCAAGTCAGAGCTAATCTTAAATTGAGGGGATTGTAAGGCTAAGACTGCTTGACTTGGACCAACCACTATTTAAAGTAGATGTAAAACCTAAGCTTTCCAGTAGTAACAAGGTAGAGTGCATGCACCCTGTAGGAGGGGGGGTTTGGAACTCTTAACAGGACAATGTGTCCACCTAGAATGGTGGAACTTGTAATGGGGAAAATGAATGTCCAACAAGGAAGTGTTAGTGTTTGCTGTGGGGGAAACTCTAAACCAGTATAGAGGAGACTTGTATCTACAATACACTGGGGATTGTGTGGCCACCTTGGCATGGATTTAGTTTGGGGATGTTTCAGTCCCCAACAGTTGACATTCTAGTGACCTAAGCTGCCTCTAGTATAAGCAAACTGTATAGAGAAGTGGGTCTGACAAATCTTGGCTTAATACTTCAAGTTGCCTCTGAAAAATGCAAATTTTAGTGGGTGGATGTGTAGCCCAAGATGGCAACCGGATTTGCTGTAATGAAGTCTGTCCAGTGGGGTTTGCTCACTGCATGTGATGTGGGTCATAACCTCCCCCTCTTACCCCCTAGACAGATTGTGGGTTAGTCTTAAGGAGAACTGAGGAGTGCTTCTCACTCACCTCATAGTTCTAGCCGACCTGTGACAATGAGACTGTCACAGGTCGGCTCAGTAGATCGGGAGGTGAGCGAACACATACCGGGTTCGCTCACCTCTCGATCCTGTCACAGCTCTCTGCAGTGACGGGAGGGACTGGATTCCCCTCTCCCTGCTCCAATCCGCCAGCGCTGACTGGCTGAACGGGAGGGGGCGGGTACAGCTGACTCTGCCTCCTAGATAGGCAGAGCCAGCTGTCACTAACGCAGCTGGGCGGATCCAGACATCGATGTCGGGATCGGCTGCGGCGTCTCGGTATACAGCAAGCTGCAGCTCGCGGTATACTGAGCCTAGGGTAACGGGAGGATGCTAGTTTGTGTCCTCCCGTTACTCTAAGGAGAACTATGGGGAAAAGCCCTGACCCCATAGTTCTCCTTAACATGGGCAAACTAGACATGCACTTAGTAATTGTGTGACAAAGCTACAAATATAACGTTTAACAAGCCGGTTTCCCCCCTACAGGTGTCTGTGACAAAACTTATTGCTGCACTCGTGGATTTTCTTAAACTGTCAGAACAAGTGGTAAGCTTTCTTTGTGGCAAATTAAGGTCTTGAGATGAAATATCAGTTGTGAATGCTAAAATTTCTTTAGGCCTCTTATATGGTATTTCACATGGCTACTAGCATATTCTGCACCTGTATGTTGGCTGGAGGCTGAGCCTCCACTAATCCAGGAATGGGATCCCAACAGAACTTGTCCTTTTTTTTTTATTCCTGCTTTTGTAGAATCAAGGAATATCTAAAGTCACAGCAACTGTCCCAATGGTCTTGGACTTCCCAATGCTATCACCCTCACAGCAGGCTGAAGTAGCTTAAACCAGTTACTGTATAGCTTGTTTGATTGGTAAACCAGTTGCAGTTATGGTGGTCAATAGCTTAAGCTTTTTCATTTCCTGGGAAGGACATGGCTTTAGTTCTGGCTTTAGCAGCTCCTCAGTTGGGGTCTGAGTCCCCAAGACCAGGACCTACTTTCAGGAGCCTAGACTTGCATCCCTGCAGAAATTGGCTGTTTAGCTTGCCTGGTCCAATGCGTCGCCACAAACACCCTGGTGACTGTACATCTAGCTGCTGGCACTTTGATGTGGTGTAACTTGGATGATGGCAGATGTAACCAGGGGAAAAGGCCAGAAAATTGCAAAACTTGGAAGGTTTGGCAGAAGCGGGTAAATGCATGATGTCTAAAGAGTAATCCAAAATCTAACCAGTTATTTGGTCTCAAATCTGACCCAGGATGTTGGCTGAGGCATAAACTATTAAGGTGGCTGCCACTGCTGACCTGGAAATACTACCTGCCTGGCCCTCTGGTTTTAATACTACAAACTCGGTGTTGCAAACCACCAAAGATAACCAAGGGAGTTAAGGTGTACTAAAAGGGTTTTGGCTCCATAAGATGGTAGTCTTCACTATTCCCTACTCCATGACATAGTTTTGGCTTTAGTTATACTTTAATTCTAAGTGGAAACTTCACCTCACTCATGTCCAGTAGGCAGTCAGACAACTAGTGACTATGTTCTCCAGTTTCCCATGGTTTGTAGGTCTAAGGATGGAGCTCCATCACTTTAGTTGCAGTTCTGAAATGGTTTGTTTCTCATAAATGCCTATATTCTGTCCTTTTTTGCACTTCCTGCAGGCTGGGGCTGAGCTGTATCAGGCATGGGAAGTGGCATTCTTTAATACTTCTACTGGTACCATTCCTGCAGAAGATGCCGTCAACAAGGGCTACGGTGTCAGTGTCACAGTGACCAGGGTGGTTTTAAGAGCACCTTACAATACATTTGAGTCACAAATCATACCGGTAAGAAGGCATGCCAAGGTAAAATGTAACTGGGTAGGGTGTTGGGTTATGGGATGTCTTAGTTGCCAAATTTCCATAATTTGGTGTTGCAAATAACTGTTCAAGATTAGTAAACTGAGCACATGGTAGTTTTCAACAAATCTCTGCACCAGTTTCTTTCCTGTTCCAATCTCCTACTGTACCCCCTTGAGATATGTAGACTGACAGTAACTGCTGCTGGTATATTCTAGCCGGCTAGTATACTTTTTGCTCGGTGGCTTAAGTGGTGCATTCACATTCAAATTAAGTAATTATTTGCTTTTTACACTTCAGACTTTGAACAAGTCCAACGGAAATCTTTCTTGAAGTGTAACTGGTTAGCTTAATACCCTGTGTTGGATATGTTTAGCAGGATCTCTATTCTCTTGCAGATTGACGACTACACTGCTAATGTGATTTACAGCAAAATGCACTACACGCAGACTCTGCTCGACCTCTACATAGGCACAACCCTGGCATGTCCCCGTGGTAGGTTATCTAACCAGTTCTTGTCTATAGGCACTTAATAGAGGACCAGAAAAAAAATGAAGGTTGCATGGTGGGAC
>NW_017308761.1:130550-132488 GCF_000935625.1 Nanorana parkeri | reverse complement strand
TCTAGGTTTTATTTGCTTCCCCTACTGCCTCTGTAAACTTAAGTGTTCCTCCAGTGCACCAAACTAAGGCAACTTGTATTAACAAAACTGTAGTGGACAGATGCTTTGGCATTAAAACTCAGGCTCTGGGGCTCTTCTGATTCTGGCCAATCCAAATGTCCTACATGTCATATCAAGATGCCCATGCCTCAGTACAGGTCATTGGCACAGGACTGTATGGGAGCCTAGATCTTAAAGGTGATCATGGTAAATTCTAATTTTGTCCACATGGGTTCATAATGCAGGACCTAATATGGCAAAACCTGGCAGCAGGAAGCTTATCGGTTAGGGTTTGCTTTATTTTCCCCAGTTATGTCCCTCCCACAATGCATTCCCTGGTGCCAGAGTAGCTTAGCAGTGGGCCTAGACATGGGTGAAGTAATATGCCTAACAGAAATGGAAGTTGCGACTTTCATAGCCAACTTAATGTAGGCAGCAATGGACTTGAGGGTACTGGAGCAATGGGTCTGTGTAGTGTCCCTTCTGCTTTGTATTGATGCACATGGTATACATGATTACAGCTAGCATCTAATGTCTTAAACTCAAGCTAGGTTAGTCCATCTGGAAATGCCATGCCCATTGTGTGTAATATGCTGCTTCAATTTGGGTTTGATGGCCAATGATGTGTTGCCATGGCCTGCCCATTCATCTGTACAGTCCAGGTTGACCTGCAAGTTGGCATCTCTAGAGAAACTAGCTGAACTGTGCTGCATGAGCAGCTGGTTAAGCCTCCTGTAGTCACATGTTAATTGCAGAAAGATGGCTGAGAAGACTCGGATAGAATTGTCAGATGAGTGGGATTGAATTGATTGAGCCTTGCTGTGGCAATTGGGAGCACTTCACTTGGGGAATTTAGCACTGATGCTCTTCTAGCAGCCTTGTCTGTCTGCAAATATCTAGATTGAATATTGGTTTGGCTACTCGCAAGTGTTCCTCCAATTGGGAGGTCTGTAGGCCCCAGATTGCTGGGTGGTCTGGATATTGGAAAAATGTAGTCTTTAGTGTTCAGGGCAAAGAGTGGAGCAAAGCTGGGAGGTTGTCTAAAGATTTAAGTTTTAAGGAAAGCATGCTCAAACTCTTGTGCTCTCATGGCAGATCCTCCGGTGTTCACAGACCAGACTCTCTCTTGGCTGTCCCCTGCTATGCTAAAACCTCTAGTCCCTGGAAGATTTTTAAACAGCCAGTTTGCCATGGGCATCAATGGAAGGCTGCTGAGTGATGCTGAACTTCAAGCGAACAGGTACTCATTCCAGAACACCCCCACCACTGTGGAAGTGACTATACCACTTGGAGCTCCTGGAGGCTATTCTGAGGTGAGTGGACAGATTACAAACAGGTTTTCAAAAAGCAAACTACAAATGCAGTAATTCCAAATGTAGGTAGATGAGCAACTCTGCTTAAGCAGGTGAAACAACAAGGGACATTGTGCAGAGAGTCATGTTCACCAACTGCTTGCTATCCCTGCTGCTTCAGCCTCTCCACCTATAGATCACAACCAAATCTTGTAGGAAATGTGTACCGATCGGCAACCTCTCCTTCTAACCTCCATTTTTGTCACCAACATGTGACAATGCAGATCACTAAAATGGGACTTGTGGATCTGTAGACTTGTACCAGGTCAGACTCTACCACAGCCAGATGGTGTATGTCGGCGAAGGTTTCAAATTAATTGTATGTCTGGTAGATCCAAATGCCTGTACCCTATCCTGGGGGTAACCTATTGGACTGCTGCTGATCATCTATAGACGGCCAATGCAGCATAAGTATTGCCAGCTCAGACAGTACAAAAGGGTCTGGTCACCATTCCTTGGTCTGGTAATTGTAACATACAGATGCTAGTCCTGACAAAGCTTGTAAATCTCTAGGCATAACTGGATAGTTAATGGTGGGAATTCATGT
>NW_017308761.1:120143-130531 GCF_000935625.1 Nanorana parkeri | reverse complement strand
TGTGAACAATACCTACGTGACAACATACCGCATAAACCTTATGCTGCAAAGAAAGTGGATTGGCGCAAGACAAGATGACAACACAACGCACACTCAATACAAGCCAGTTGTGACACCCTACATAAAACAGATTCCTATCTTCCTAGACCGTAAGTCTTGCCTCTTTAGCTGTACAGCTGCAATATCTGTGACCTGGTACAGCAATTCGGTAGGCACATGTAGAGAAAGCAGCAAAACTGCAGTCTCAAGTCTATGTTCTTGGTTGCCAGACCATGTGAGTGTTGGATGTCTATGTTCTTGGTTGCCAGACCATGTGAGTGTTGGATGTCTATGTTCTTGGTTGCCAGACCATGTGAGTGTTGGATGTCTATGTTCTTGGTTGCCAGACTATGAGTGTTGGATGTTGCATGAGTGCTGAGGAGCAGTTATCATGCCAAACTGACTTGTTTGTTCCAAGTTATAGGTCCTCTATAGGTTTTAGCAACTCTTCAGGTTCTCAATCCTGTTAATGGATTTCTCAAGTTTGGTCAGTCTGAACAAAGACCAAATTTAACTCTTTATCTTCATGCAGACACAATCAAAGCAACTCGTTACTTCAACGTGTCCCTGGGAAACTTTTATCCTGACGTCAACGCACATTCTCTTATCATCCTCCGTACTCCGCTGGCACTTGGGGCCCTGGACTCCAGAGGGATGTCTTTCTCCACTATGATCAATGCCAACAACACCCGGGTCTTCTCCGTGACTGTACCCTTTTCTGACCCCTTAGTGGAACAGATGGTAAGATGACCATTTTAGTGTTCAGCTCTAAGTTGCAATGTTAATGTCTACATGTTTGTGCCAGGTTTTTACATCCGGCTTTCTAGCATCACTGTCACATAACCTGATTAAAAATTTGGCTAGTGTAAGGAACTAGCACTTTCATTTTTGGCTATGAATGCTTTGAACTGCATAGTCTTATCAGTTGTAGCTTGGTCACTTAAGCTTAAAGGGCATGTAGACCCTACATCTAATGCCACAGACTTCCAGTCCTTGGATGAGGTGGCTGCATTAGTCTTTGTGGTGGTTCTTCAGGCATTTGTCTGGTAATATTGCAAATGCCCTGCCATGGGGGTGCCTATGCTTGCTTCACAATCTGAGGGAGCCATGGCTGTCAGCCATGAGTGACTTCAAACTGGTGGCAGTCAACAAGGAGCCCCCTTGCTGACATTTTTGGGGAAAGACCACTCCTTGCTAAGCTTTGACCTTCAAAACGTGGCAGACTTGACATTCAGAGATCTGGTAATGTTTGTAGTGGCTCAACAAATGTATGTTAAGGCTCAGTGAATGTGAGAAAATGCCAGTGGGGAGGGGAAGAAATAAAACAATTGATGAAACATTCATAGAGTTGTATGTTGCAGAATACTACATGGCTACAGCATATTGTACTGTATCATGTCATTACAACAAATTGGTCCCACCAATATAGTACTGCAATCACATCTCAACCAGTAGAGGGTATTGGGGAGCTCACCCTTATAGTCAGTGGCTGTTAAATCTGTCAACACACAAGATACTCTTAAGTGACACTAAATCAGATGGACTGCCAAGTGGCTCATGAATGAAGTGCAAGATCGCTTTCTGTGATGCCTCCAGCACAGCAGCTCTGGAGACTCCTTTCAGGAATCTTGTAGCACATGTTGGTTTTTTTCCCCCTCAGTATCTTGGAGGCTACGAAAGACGTTACAGGCTCTATGTGACCTACGTCCTGACCCTTGTCCCTAAAGAGAAGAACTTTACCTATACAGGCGTAGTGGAGTGCATTCTAGAAGATGTTGGTAAGTTTATGACTTTGCATCTGTCTTGGTATGTGTGATACACTTTGTGACATCTATATTTTTTTTTTTTTCCTCCCAGAGCCTCCACGGTATAAACCCTCCTGTGGAAGAGACAGACTGGTGCTTGACATGACGCATGGTAACCTTGATATGTATTGGATTCCTTACATTCGCAACATTCCACTGACCAACGGCCTGATCACCTCTCAGAAATATGTAGCCCTGAATACAGATACTGACTTCCACCTGGAGGTGCCCTACCCTTCTATTGGTCTTGTCTATGAGGTAATGCAGTTGATCAGTTTAAAGGCTTTAATGTATAAAATGAGTTTCTAAGCTTTATCTTGAAATTAAGGACTTTATTTGGTTTAACGTTTTAGTTCTATTGACACGTAAGTGTGCAAAGCATCATGGGTTGTCGAATGCAAACCCAAGTGTCTAAGGGCCTAGATGTGAAATGCCATACTCCTGGTGGGGCATCATGGGTCATCTGGCCTAACTGCTGAGACCTGGAGAAGTATTCTAGTGATCACTTTAGTGCTGGAGAATGTCCAATGTGGCTGTTTATGATTTTGGTACTTGGATCCCAGCTAGGTGGAACGTGACCAGAACTGTTCAGTGTATTTGGTACTACAAACTGTTATAAGGGCTCTTTGAAATGGTCATGGTAACTCAGTGTAAATCTCACTTGAGGGCATTAACTGGGGTTTTTCTCATAGCAAACCAGTTGCTAGATGTTAGATGTTAAGTGGGAGATGGCAAGCAATCCCAGCACTTGGCTATCTTGCCACTAGTCTGCTAAACTGGGCTTTATTGGATAATTTTGGCTTTCAAATCTTTACTTGTTTGACTTGCCACTTGGCTTTTGTGCTGAAAGCAACTTGTTGGATAGGGCTGTGAGGTTTTGCTGATAAGCAATGGGGTTACTAGACATACAGTGCATGTGTCTAGTAACACAAACTTTAATGTTGCTTTTCTCTCCTAGGTGGCCACTCTAAATGGATTCCGTGTGCGTCTGGACTTTAGCCTGCGAGACAACAAAACCTTGAAAATAGAAAGTGCCTTCAATGTGACCTGCATCTTTCCTCCAGTATCAGGTAATTATCCTGTACTTGTCCCATCACTTGAACTGAAACTAAAGATACCAGTAACTGACCTTTACCTTTGGCCCACAGTCTGCGTCTCCAATGGTACCCTCATTGCAGTTGTCAATAGCGCTCTGACAAAGCCACAGATTGATGCCCGAAGAACTTACCTGAAGGATCCAAGCTGTAAGCCACAAGAGTCCAATGCGACCATGGCATTGTTCAACTTTCCTGCTTATACATGTGGCACCACCAGGAAGGTAATTTCCACCATCGGCAGTATTTTCTCCAGGCTAGAATAAAGTAATTTGGGGTTGTTTAGCTAATGCGTTCATGGGTAGTAGCTTAGCATGGAAATCTCGTAGTGCAGTAGAGATGTCCCTTGCTCTAGAGCACTTTTTTTGTTTTGTTTTTTTGTTAAGGCCAAAGATAAGAAATTCCTGGCAAGTGTTCATGCATGGCATGTAGCACTGATCCCTAATCCTTCCTATAAGGCAAGGGCATATAGCAGAAATAACTATAGTGTCATTGGAACCACTGTTTCTGTTAAAGACTTCCATTTTCTGTGGTCCTATATGAAGGGTTAAGATAATGGGAGGGAAAAGTACCATCTGATAGTCTTTAACATGGTATCTTGGCTTGCCTGAAACGAGTGTTGGAAGGACTCTGCTCCTTCACATTATGAAATAGTGCAGAGGTGGAGGATGTCTCTTAAAATATTGGCTCCCACATGGGCGGGGGGTGGGTTACTATATAACGTGTATCATGGTGGCTTTTCCAGGACATGGAAATCTGGAATCCTAGATGTATCTGAGGTGTCATGCATCACGAGATCTTAAGTTCTAGTCAAAAGGGTTCAAACAATTCATCCTGCAGGAAGAGATGATGCACATATTTCGAAGCCATGAGATCTATTCTCTTTGGCGCAAAAAGCAATGTTAATGGGGGTTCAACATTGGCTATCTTGTCTGATGGGTAGTATAACCAGGTGTCATGGCCATGGCACAAATGTGGCCAATTTTGTTTAACTAAAATTTATTTCCTTTTAGTTTGACAGTTATTACCTCACTTATGAGAATGAAGTAATGTATGACCGGGCAGTGCTCTTTCCAGATCGGCCAATCATCTCTCGAGACTCCACCTACAGGTAGGTTTTGGTTTTTGTTTTGTGTTTTTGTTTGGTGTTCTACATGCCGCTACAACTAAGTGAATCTCCTTTTGCAGGCTGACTATACGCTGTCGCTACCCTGTCAATGACAGTCTGTGGTTGGGTGCCCAGTACCCTGCTCCCGTCGCAGTGATGGGCCTGGCCATGCCAAGTCAGGCAAGAGGTAAATCATGTTTTGCGTTAATGTTCAGATTTTGTTTGGGCAAAAACTACAGTGTAGGCATTCCTAAAAAGCCTTAGACATGGGGAAAGAACACTATTTTGGTGTAAATATTATGATTCTAGGCTCTAGCTTGCTATAGACTGCTCAGTGGTCTCAATGTCCATCACTATTGGGTATTGCATGGCAGATGTGATGTTGCAGAGTTTACAACTGTTAGACTAGATCATATGAGCAGCTTTACTTCTCTGGCAAAGGTGTTGGCTCATAACTTGGTCTACAGGTGGCATTGTGGAGGATCCTGTCACTCTGTAAAGCTGTTCAAGGGCAGCCTCTGCCAACATTCACTCATAACTTGATGGCTACTGCAACTAAAGCCACCTTTCACAAAACAGACCATGAACTGCCAATCTTGGCTTCAGATGGCATATGTTGTGTACATGGCTGCCCTTACATTTCCACCTTCTGCCCCTGAAATGCTATATTTTGGGAACAAAATTGGGCTGGAAGCTGATAGTGTAGCTGTGTGGTATATGGCAAAGGTAGAGATGGCTCAAAGGTGAGAATGTGACCGACTGTCTCTTCTTCCCTCAGTGCTGCGCAGGAGAGTCAGGACACACATGGCAGAGCTGAAGATTGCGAAAGGTAAACTTAAAATCTTGCTGTGGTCTGTATAGCTTGCCAGATGTTGGGGTGCTACTAGACTGAGTCAAGGATCTTTCTCTGGCCCTGGTCTGCTTTCTCCAGCCTTGCTCACATAGGGGCCCTACTATTTATGGCTGAAAGCAATAAAGTAGCTCTGAACAAAAGCTGACTTGTTTCAGGATCTTTTTTAATATTATATAAACGGTGTCCCAACCCATTTGGTGTCTGAGGAACCACTTTAGCTTGTGTCTTTCCCAAATGGATCTGTCGGGACAAAGCAGATGTTATCTAATCTGATCTTTGCTGCTTATGTTGTATGTTTTACCCTTTTCTGCTGCTGACTAGTCTATCCATCTCTTTAGATGGAAACTTCACCTCATTCTACCAACCTGGAGACTTCCCAGTACATGTTGATCAGGCAGACAGTCTATATATCCAAGCTGATGTGCCAAGTACAGTTCTGGTGTCACTTCTGCAGGACTGCTGGGCTGCAACCTTTCCTAGTCATGATGGCCATTCTCAGTGGGACCTGGTTGTGGATGGGTATGTAAAGCAGTGCTTCAACACTTAGGATGTCTATAACGTTTAAGTGCAGACCTCTGCAGGGGCTTCTGCTAGTAAACCTGTCCATTCCAGGTGTTGGGGAGTTTAGACCCACTTCTGGTTGATTTAGTGAAGACTGGAATATGCAGCTTCAAACACTTCCAAAAGGGGGGTTACTGCTAGAAGGACCAATATCAAACAGCATGTGGTCAGGGAACCCAATATCGGTGGCTAAACTATGGTCAGATGTTGAGCAGTTCAGCTTTTAACAAATTGCTTGGCTTGGTGGCACTAGTGTGCATAGCCCTGACCTCAACCCAATTAAACACCTTTTGGATGAACCAGAATGTCCATTTGCTGTTAGGTCTTCTCACCCAACATCAGTACCTGCAAAAGGGTGGGAGGAGATGGAGCACAACTTCATATTTCTGGTCCTGGGTTTTAGCATGCTTGTATAGGTGTGATGGGTCACCAACTTTAAAGCCAATAGCATAAACTGGTTTCAAACCTTTGAGCAAGTTCTTCAGGAAGGATGGTGTGTAATTTCTAATTTCAGATGTGCTATCACAGAAGGTGCCTTGTCAACTGCTATCCTCACTTCTGACCACTCTGCCAGACTCCATGTGAAGCTCGATGGAGAAGTAAATGGACAGGTAAGTGCCTCTAATAGAGGGCCTCTGCAGTGTCTAAAATCATGGCCCTGCCCACTAATACAGGAGCAGTATATACAAATGACTGTACTTTGTCCTGCCCCTTGGCACAGGCTGAGGGTGTGTAACTGGCTCTCAGACTAAAGGAGTGCATGAAGAAAAGTCAAACTGGCTTTATGTGCCTAATTTCTATCTTGCTTCCCAGTCACTAAATGTAAAATTCAATCTCTTGCCCCTCCAGGATTTTTATGTACACTGCCAGGTCTCCCTGTGTGACCCCAAGCACACTGACTGCTTTCCTGCTTGCAACCAGACCACAAAGCGAGTCGTTGGTAAGTGCTGTCTGCTGCAAATATCTTCCACTGTGATGTAGTTTAGTGGCTTAGTTAATATGGTTTTTCTTATGCAGGGAAGAGAGCAGCCTCTGTGTTCTCTGAAGTGGTGTCAGCTGGTCCAATCAAAGTAACTTCTCAAACCAGTGAAGTTGGCTATCAACATATTGGTGAGTGAATCTTGTATAGAAACCTCACGAATTAAAGGGCTAGCTGTCTTGATACTTTGACCATTATGGCTTTGAATCCACATGCTGCATGCTTTTTATTAGGTCAGTAGTGCAATTTGATGGATGCCTGTTAAATTCAGGTGCCAAACTTAAAGTTGGAACTGTCCTTGGTGCTGGTTATGGCTCATAATGCATTCATTTTTAGGGGAGTACATTGTCTTTCCACTAACTTGCAATTTTTTTATTCCCCACCCGTCCAACAGAAGCAAAGTCTTGGTCCATGTGGAGTTGGGTCTTGTCAATTGGACTTGGAGTCATCGCTGCCCTAACCGTCTGTGCTATCTTTCTTGGAGTTCGCCTCTCTGTACACTAAATACAATTTTCTCTGTAAACTAAATAAAATAACTTAATAAAACCAATTTATTTTCTAATCTTGTCTCTGGGTTTAACTTATTGCAGTTGGCATATTCCATTATGGATCACAGGGTTTGGTGTCTAGCCAACTTGCCTGGTTATACTTCAGGGGTTTGAAGGCCCCCCCATTGGTAGGGTTGCAGTATTGAGGGTTGTGGTTTACCTAAGGGTGCCTGCATTTCCCAACAGTGGAGCCATTGAGTAGCTAAACCCTTGTAAATTGTCTTCAGGACAGCACTAGATCCAAAACCTAAACACACAGAACTTCTGTAGAAGGAGCACTGCCTCTTCCATGTTCTGCATGCAGAGTTTTGTCACCCAATGACCCATGCTCCTGCTGCAGAAATGTGCACCACTTCACATATTTGTTAGGAGGATGTGATCTAAGCTGGCCATGGTGTGCATTTTAGAAGACAAAATTCCCATCTGTAACCTAGTGACAATGGTTTTGAGGGTTTACACAAACTAAACTTTAGATCAAATTGAGCCAACAAAATATCTTTATGTTCAAAATTGTATAAAGTTGAAACCTGCAAAGAAACAGAATTAATTTGGGCACAGATGTGACTAGTGCATTTAACGAGCAAGGATTGAATGGTCATAGTACTGCATACTAAGTGAAGTCAATGAATATCTGGCATGCCCAGAAACATGGGTGAGGTTATACAAGGGCACATATGACAGGTTAATTTTGCACTAGTAAAGGTAATCGGTAACTGAAGAGCAAGACCAAAGGGGAATGTGAGATGCAGGCTAAGACTTGAAGGTCAGGGGGTGGTTAAAGGGAAGGAAATGCAGGTGGAAGAAAGGGGGGGGGGGGGGGGGGGTGCACAGATTCTAGTACCAACGGCGTAACTAGAAATCACAGGCCCCATAGCAAAATGTTGTATGGAGCCCTGTCTTTTCTAGTTATACCCTTGCAGAGCCCTCCTGAGTAACCCTGCCATAGACTATGGTGGGCTCTGCAGGGTCTTGGGTGGGCTGCACACCTCCTACCGGTCAGCCCACCTCCTTGGTCCCTGGCAGGCCCTGCCACCTTTTTCCGGCGCTGGGCCCGGCCTTCCTCCGTGGCTGCAGGTTGTCGCTCTAACAGTGACACACACTCCTCACACCCTCGAGTGACAGCCAGCAGCCTGAGATGCCATAGTGACGCAGGCAGCCTGCATGGCATCGGATGTACTGACTGGACCCCATAGCAGCCACCTGGGTCGCTTTGACACTCCACTGTATACCAAAAAACCAGTACTCTATACCAAAAAACAGTACTCTTGCATCCCTAAGAAAAATCCTTCAGGACTCAAGGTGGCCATATTCCTGTGAGGTATAACAACCTGTTCAGTAAAGCCATCTGAAATAAAATTATCTGGAGTCTCTTGAGTACTGGTGATCTTGCATACATTTGGCATTTTGTTGAATGAGTTTTATAGGTGGGGACTAGGGCTGTCCTAATACAATGATTCCGCCTTCCATTAGAAGTGACTGTTCTCCAAGAAGTACTTGCCGATACCAATAAGCAATACTATCGTAAAGGGACATTTATTCTAAAACGATAGACAAATGATTCCAGGGCAGTTTCTTTATAATGAACTAACTCAATCCATGTTTCGGCAGAGGATCCCAGCAATCAACAATCCCTAATGGCAGTCATGTATTGCTGAGATTTGCTGTCCTCTATAGCTGGTTGCCATTCTCCATTGCTGCATGTATAAACTGCTATACACAAACAATAGAATGGGCAGCTGCCTGCAGTACATAATTTTACCTGCTGGAAGGTGGGTGCGGGCTCAAAGGGCTGTGACTCTGCCAGGGTCACGCGGAAGTGCTCCAGAAGGACTGCTGTCACCAATGAGGTGCTGTCTGGAGACGCATGTGGCGCAGGACTGTCTGGGGCCAAATCAGCACACCTGTCTGTGGGGTGTCAGCAATGTGTTTAACATGCTTTGGTCTGTCTGCAAGTGGGTGGCACTGAGGTGGAAGCAGAGCTTTGAGGTCCCCAGCAAGTGTGGGACCTCGGTGCAGCCCAAAACTATTTTTGCAGTGCTGATGGGGATCTGTGCATTTTCAAAAGTACTTGTGAAAATGCCCTGCCGCCCCCGATACTAGTATTGGTATCTGGACATCCCTAGTGGGGACGATTGTTTCCAGAAGGAATGCAAACGTGCTGCTTTTATCAAATAAACAAGAACCAATCGTTTGTAGCGCTTAGGGGGAAAGTGATTATGATGCAACAAGAAGAACGCTGGGTCCATAGGGGCACAGAGTGGTAAACATTCGGGTAATACAAATTTGGTCCAAAAATTTGTCAAGTGGAGACCTGACCAGAAAATATGTAGCAAGTCCATGAAGGTTCTGCAATGCCAGCAGCGGTTTGGGGAGGTAGGGAATGTATGGGGGGCAATGTTCTGTACCATTGGGGTCAACAATTTACCCAGATTCCTGATACTTGTTGCTGATAGACACATTGCGGGATAATTGAAGTAGTTTGGACCTTTCCACCAGGTAAATGTGACATCCAAAGCCCATTCCCAGCAATCTCGGAAAGGGAGAGGTCCTCCTAGAATCGGAGAACTCTCTGGTTGTATCAATTAGGTGAATTCTGATTTCATGAGGGACACTTTATAATCCTATGGGGCCGAGACGTGCAGCATTAGCTTTCGGACTAAAACCAGCAACTGTCACTAGATTAAAAGCTCTTTGGGTTGTGTGAAATGCGCTGAATTAGATCTGCTCTGGTGTGTGAAAAGAGAACTAACTGACCCAAATCCGTATACTTTGAAATGCATTGGAGTCAATGGGGAAGGTGACCATAAGGTCCTCTTTAAGGGGGTCTAATTCTAAATGATGTTACACAATTTGCACAACATTCATGTGGGTTTTAGAGGTTTGCATACATGAAATGTAAAAATAACATTTGAAGTGACCGTTCACAAATCTATAAAGGAGGGCGGTGCCGCGGTGGAAACTAACAATAAATGAAGAAAACTAGTTTTGGTTAGAATGGACTTGTGTCTCTATAATTCTGTGCCTCCAGTGGACGATGTTCTTCATGAATCTGTCTTCTCTTGCTCCTCTGACACTCCTCGTCCATACCCTGAACACGCCATGTCTATACAGGCTCCATACAGCGAGGATATCTGGCAACACATTTCTGTATCTGCCAACTGTTGTCACTTTGTACTAACCAGCTCTTGTCTGAATGTGGGAGGGGGAATTTTTGATGCTGAGGAGGGGGCTGCAGGCACAGCAGCAAGAGAGGAGCATGGGGGCTGCAGGCACAGCAGCAAGAGAGGAGCATGGGGGCTGCAGGGACAGCTGCTTCAATGAATAGATGGACGGAGACAACCAGAGGGTGAGAATACAGAAATTTGCAAGGTTTCCTCTGCCGGCCTTTGACCATTCGCCGG
>NW_017308761.1:113797-120120 GCF_000935625.1 Nanorana parkeri | reverse complement strand
GTAACAGCAATGATAATGGTGGTTCAATCCCCTAAGCCATATTTGCCCCTGCAGACCGTTCTTTCAGCTCTGGTTGCTGGAGATAACGATGGTGATGGCTTGGAGAAAGACGCCTAAGCCTTGAGATGCATGCCTTAGGCCAACAATAGAGACACCGACAGCCTCTGATGATGCCTCCACCTAATGTAGCCTGTGCTGCCATAGGGAACCTAATTCAGTATACATATGGGGGCTGGGATTACCTCTGCCTTAGACTGCCAAGGGTGCATGGCAATCCAAAGGATTAAAATGCGCATCTGCAATAGTTTTACACATTTACCGGGCTGTTTTTCTTCTCTGTAGATTGATTGATTTAGGTGTCCCCATTGGAAGATTTCCCCTGCGTTCTTCATTTGGTGACAACTAAAATGTGGGATCTCCTTATTGGTTTGGGTTGTTTCTTATGTATTTGTGTTATATTTGTTGTTATACATTTTTCTTTTATATTATCTGTTTAAAGAGAAACTTCATAAAATGATCTCATATAAAAAAATGTGGGATCTCCCATCACTTGGCAAAGGGGCAGTAGTCACCTGGATTAATAAAGAGGGTGAATCCCCCTTCAGCAAGGACACAGACAAAAAAAAAAAAACTGACTACTGTTCCCTACTCCATCCAAAACTAAAAAAAATATTCTACCTTTAGATATACTTTAACCATTTAACCATTTCAGCTCTCCCCCCTCTACACCCCCCGATGGACGAGGGCAATTTTTACATTTCTGCTATGGGCCTATTGATGGGGCCGTAACTTAAGATAACAAAGTAATACACACATTGTTAAGTTTATTGTTCTAGTGCAGACAAAGCTTTCTTTTTCTGATACTGTCTTCTATTTTAATTTGAATTATTTTTATTTAGGAGAACTATGGGGAAAAACACTGACCCCATAGTTCTCTTTTAACCACTATGGGTAAGATGGTGATTGGTGATAAAAAGTGCACATTTTATTTTATTATTTGTCTCCCTTATGACGACCCTAAAATTTAAATAAACATTTCTGGTACAAATCATGGCAAAATAATTTACAAACTAAATAAAGATTTTTTTTTTTTCCCCCCAACATTTTATTAATGCAGCTGGCAAAAAATAACCAACAAAATGACTGAAAATGGAACAAATAAGTAAAAATTATTACCGGCTAAACAAGTGGATTAATATAAATTTAAAAATCAGCCGAGGAGAGTAGAAAAGGGGAGTTAAAGGAGAACTATGAGGGGGGTGCTTTTCACTCACCTCATAGTTCTAGCGACAATGAGACTGTCACAGGTCGGCTCAGTAGATCGGGAAGTGAGGGAACACATACCGGCGTTCGCTCACCTCTCGATCCTGTCACGGCTCTCTGCCGTGACAGGGGAGGGGCTGGATTCCCCGCTCCTCCAGCGCTGACTGGCGGAACAGACGGGGGAGGGGGCAGGTACAGCTTGGCACTGCCTCTAGATCCGCTTCAGCTGCGGCGTCTCAGTATACCGCGAGCTGTAGCTCGCAGTATACTGAGCTTAGGGTGACGGGAGGACGCTAGTTTGTGTCCTCCCGTTACCCTAAGGAGAACTATGGGGAAAAGCCTTAACCCCATAGTTTTCCTTTAATGAGTTCATTTGGGCTGATTATAGTTACCGAATGTTAATTGGAGGAATAATCAAGCAGGAACACATTTAATAAAGAGGAAAAAAAAATACTGGTAGAGTTGCATTAAAGACCTACTCCAGGTTTTAGAACAATTAACCCTCGTAGTAGGGCTACCCCCCGCGCTTCAAGGGTTAACTTCTCATTTAGGCCTAGGGGGTAAAATAAAGATGTACAAGTACCCCTTACTCATACACTCGGGGGGGTCGCATCTGGGTGCCCCCTTTCTTAAAGGGGGTACCCCGATGCAAAAAAGCCCCACTGCCCGCAGACCCCTGCAACCAATGCCCCAGGGCTTGTGGGAAAGAGACCCTTGCCTTCATCGGCACAGGGACAAGGTGCTTTTCCAGGTGGGGGGAGGAGGGCCTGGAAAAGCCCCCTCCCAATACCGAGGGCTTGTGGCCTGGTATAGTGCAGAAGAGGGGCGTTTCCCCCCCCCCCCCCTTTCCTGCCCTGCCAGGCTTGTGCTCGGATTAAGGATCTGGTTGGGAATTTTAGGGGAGTCCGCATGGTTTTTTTTTCACCATTTTTGGGGGTGGGGTTCCTCCTTAAAATGCCTACCAGACATTTTATTTAATTTACATTTTTTTACATTTATTTAAATAAACATTTAATAATAAAAAAAAATTCTACTTTTGTTTACATTTTTTTTTAATTCTGCCTGCTACCTCAGAGGTAGCGAGCGGAATAACCGAGCAGAATTCCGTTCGGCGGCATTCGGCTATTCACTCACTGCCGTTCGGCCCCCTATAAGAATATATGAGAATAGGGGAGAACGGCAGCGAGTGACCTGCCGGAGCTTCGTCTCAGCCGATCCAGATGTTGGATCGGCCGAGTCGAACGTGTCCTTCACTTTGGCTCAGCCGCACATGCTGAGCATGTTAGGCTGAACCGAAGGGAGCCGATGCCAGCCGATGCAAGGCTGAAATCTGCTGTACAGGGCTGAAGTGAATAGCCGAACGGCGTTCTGCTCACTTTACTTCGGCGTGGTTATTCACTCGGCTGCCGAACCCCCTATGTCTTCAATTTCAGCATCATTAAAGAATATATGTTTGTGCTCCTGTAGGATGAGGAAAAGCAGAAACTGGACCAGTTCCTATCAGACCTGGCCCTTCTCGGATCACTACAGGTAAGGTTCTTTTATTAATATGCTCCACATTGGTCAAATTAAAGTCTAAGTTCACCTTTCTGACCATATTTCATGGTACATGGTTTCATTTTCATGGTACACCCAAATTTAGGGTGGTCAGATCTTACTCCCCCCCCCCCTTCCCCCTTCCCCTCTAATTGACTGATTTATGGGGTTCTTCTCCCCGTAGGCTTGCCTACAAATTTGAATTTGTCTCCGCCCACACATCCATTCGCAGATCCTTCGGCAGGATTTGTGAATGGAGAGTTTGTAGCTCGTTGACCCTTCCTTTCGTCCATGTTACTGAATGTCCGTACCTTGGTCGATCATTGACAGGAGGTGGGGTCTGCAGGAGCCAATTGATTGCCATTGGATTGCTTTACTGGTACCTGTGGACAATTTTGGTTGCCATAGTTTTTCGGCCTTTCACGAGCACGCACAATTTTAAGACTGGACATGTTGTGCATCTATTTACTCAAAGCAACCTCGTCTTTTTACATTTTACCAAAATATTGGGTATAATATTGTGTTTGTGCACACTGAAACTGATTTGAGTGTTTCTTTACTTTACTTTTATAGATTTGATACTGCAAACATCACGAGCCATTTTATTCTACAAGGTTTCCGCTTTCAGAAAATATATGATGTTCTGTGGTTTTAAGTATTCTTCAGGCCTAATATAGGCGCATTATCATGTGTGCAAAACATGAAAAAAAAGGCTCAGGCAACAAAAGGGTTAAACCTTAACTTCAGGGTCCCTTGTGGCCCCCACTGGTAGTATTTTATGCTTTTTATGTTTTAAGACTTACCTTTTCCAAAGTCTTCAGGTCGGTCACATGACTCCACAGGGTCCTCTTCTCTTGGTAGTTGGCAGTCCTTATACAGAGAGCGTCACTGACCTGATGACAGCCGTGCCGCTCTCTATGAATGAAGGGCCCTATGGTGACGCACTCTCAGGGAGAGGGACCATGGCACCCCGCACTCACAGTGTATCCTCAGTCTTCTGAGTTGGGTGAGGCTGGGCATCATCATTCAACTCGGAAGAATGAGGACATCTAGTGGTGGAGAAGAGGTATTGTCAGACTCAGCATCAGATTCTCAGCTGCTTTGGTTCTTTATTATTACTGCCCGGGGGGACTATTCTTAGTAATTACAATGTATCCGTGTAATTATAATGTTCTAATTATCGTTGATCAGGGATTCCGATACTTCCAGCCTTGGCTGAGGGGGAGGGAGGAGATTCTGCTCACTGTGGTGAATGATGATTTGGTGAGTACCGATATCTGTTGACGACCAATCCTCTGCATCCATCTGCATCCATCTGCCTAGTTTCTCAGCATCTTCCAATGTCTGTCCCCTAGAGCTGCCCGTTCCTGCGCTCTCCGGGGTCCCTCGACGGTGACACCAGCGGTCATCTAACCACATACAGCAGTGGCCAGTCCACACCTCGGTATATATATATATATAATTTCATCTCTTTACAAAGCATCTCCGCTTGATGACCTTGCATGTAGTAAATCTAGTGGCGGACTGAACTCTTGGGTGGCGGACTGAACTCTTGGGTGGCGGACTGAACTCTTGGGTGGCGGACTGAACTCTTGGGTGGCGGACTGAACTTTTGGGTGCTGGATTCAACTCTTGGGTGGTGGACTCAACTCTTGGGTGGTGGACTCAACTCTTGGGTGGTGGACTCAACTCTTGGGTGGTGGACTCAACTCTTGGATGGTGGACTCAACTCTTGGATGGTGGACTGAATTCTTGGGTGCTGAATTGAAGTCTTGGGTGCTGGATTGAAGTCTTGGGTGCTGGATTGAAGTCTTGGGTGCTGGATTGAAGTCTTGGGTTTCAACTCTTGGGTGGTGGACTCAGCTCTTGTGTGGTGGACTCAACTCTTGGGTGGTGGACTCAACTCTTGGGTGGTGGACTCAACTCTTGGGTGGTGGACTCAACTCTTGGGTGGTGGACTCAACTCTTGGGTGGTGGACTCAACTCTTGGATGGTGGACTCAACTCTTGGATGGTGGACTGAATTCTTGGGTGCTGAATTGAAGTCTTGGGTGCTGGATTGAAGTCTTGGGTGCTGGATTGAAGTCTTGGGTGCTGGATTGAACTCTTGGGTGGTGTATCGAACTCTTGGGTGGTGTATCGAACTCTTGGGTGGTGTATCGAACTCTTGGGTGGTGAACTGAACTCTTGGGTGGTGAACTGAACTCTTGGGTGGTCGGCCACCCAAGAGTTCTGTCGGCCACCCAAGAGTTGGGTCGGCCACCCAAGAGTTGGGTCGGCCACCCAAGAGTTCGGTCGGCCACCCATGAGTTCGGTCGGCCACCCAAGAGTTCCGTCCGACCACCCAAGAGTTCCGACCACCCAAGAGTTCCGTCCGACCACCCAAGAGTTCCGTCCGACCACCCAAGAGTTTGGTCCACCACACAATAATTCGGTCCAAACCCTTGGGTGGCGGATTAGGCAGTTTCGAGTGATTACTTTCTATCGTATTGAGATATCGGATGAATAGAAATAAGCTTAAGGCTGGCACGTCTATGGAGACCTTTTGATATATAGTCTAATCCTGATAAATCAATTTTTTCTTTGACAGAGCATCTGCCTTGCTGCCCCCTGCCTCTCCGTGTGACAGAGAAATTGCTATTCCGGTAAGTTTTAATTCAACACTTGACCTGCCAAAGGATTTGTAATTCTGTTGAGTCAGTTCTGTGATCCAGAAAGCACAGGCAGATCCTAGTCCTCACTGTAGTTAAGCAATTCCTGCCCCGACCTGTGATTGGATGATTGGACATCTAAGGAGGATAAGGAGGAGCAGCATACCGTTTCCCCTCTAGTTCTCTCTAATGCAGATGGGCCGGTCTATGCAGACATGACGCCGCGACCCACTGCAGAGGGTGTCGCAACCCACTTTTGGGTCGCGACCCACGAGTTGAGAACCACTGGTATAGCTCATCCCTGTGCTCCCTATCCTGTAAGCACATTCACAGTGTTAGACTGAAATCACTACATACATGAATATAGCCCTGATTGGCTCAGAATGCTGCCATTCCCTCTGTCCAACCACTGGGGGGGGGTTACAGGAATTTGTCCTCAGCACAGAGTCCAGTGCTACAGGCAGGTCTAAGTTAACTATTCTTACCCTGTTTCTTTTTTTAATAGGAAACACACTGCACTCTATTTCTATTGGCCGCCTACGCCAAGTATGGTCACCCGTACGTCTGGGTCCGGTCCAATCACCAACGATTTAGCGGGACGGAGCTCTGCGACCGGGACTCTCCCCTGACGCTGCCGTGTTACTCGGAGTGGGACACAAAGGGTGAGGGAATCAGTAAGGGACCAATGAAACATATGTCATCTATTGCCTCCAGATTCAACAGAGCTTCTCAGGGGAGGCACTGCAGCCTTTTGTGGGCCCGAGCCACCGCTACATGACAGAGCCCGCCCCCCCCTTGCTTTACAAATGTCAATCATTTTCTCTACAGCTATAAATTTCTATAACAATCCATCACCCTTTTGTAGTTGTAGAGT
>NW_017308761.1:108397-109470 GCF_000935625.1 Nanorana parkeri | reverse complement strand
AGAATGGCAGACCTGCAGGCTGCATACAAGTGATCTCGGCAACATCGCTGAGATCACTTGTACAAAACAAGCGGCGGCTTCCCCGCTGTACATTTACTCCTGCTTGCCCAAAGCCGGGCTAAGTGTAGAAAACAACTACCCGCCCGGCGCCCGGAACTGCATGTCCCAGGCATCGGGAGATAGGAATTCCACACCCCTGCCACCCCTCTACTTCCTGCTGCCCCCCTACTTCCTGCCACCCCTCTACTTCCTGCTGCCCCTCTACTTCCTGCTGCCCCAAGGCCGGGCCTCGGTCGGCCTTGTGGGAAATCCGGCCCTGTGTGTAGAGTACATGCTATAACATTTACAATAATTATGAGTCTGGGTCTGCTTTGAGGCATGCTAGAGTGGCCTCCGAAAGCAATAGTACCAAAATTCTTAGGCCACTTTGGCACACCTTAAGCTGTGAAGCTTTTTGCTATGTTCTCGTGTTTACTCTGAAATGTCCGCTTCAAAAAATGCAAAAACTGGTCAGTGAAAAGTGAGCCATCGCTCTTGTCACGGAAAAAAAACATTTGCTTTATCACCTAGATGTCGGTGTGTGGCACGTGGTGTGGGATGTCGTCAGCACCTGTGTTACCCCGCCCCCGCGGAACCCTCTTGCCGTGGACTTTACATATTTGAAGTCTCTTCCGCTTCCAGAACGATCTCTGTCATCGGGAGCCCTGGTCAGCTTTTTCCACTCGTTACTCCTGCGAGAGCCAAGAGGGACGCCGCTATACACTTACGGTATGTTGTCACCGCTCTGCCTTCGTGTCCTTGCTATAAAGACTGCTTGTACCGCCTCCATGGAGTAGAGGGATTGTGGTCAGCCCCGGGGAAGAGGAGACACTGGAACTGTGCCACGGAGATAATCTCTTTGTGAATGCCTTACAGAACGCAGAGATGACCAGAACATAAACACACGGAGCTCCTCTACAAGGATTTAGCAGCGCACACATCATTCTAGACCCCGTGACCTAGTTCCCCTTAAATTTAAAGGAGAACTCCAACAAATGTAACAACTAACCCCTACGGGGGGGGGGGGTTAACCA
>NW_017308761.1:90158-108038 GCF_000935625.1 Nanorana parkeri | reverse complement strand
AACAACAAAACCCCCCCCGCGGGGGGGGGGGGGGGGCTACACCACACTGCAAGGGTTAACTGCATGTTTATGTCTAGGGGGCTAAAATTAAGCAGATGTATTCACCTGATCCTCGATCCCACCTGGCTGATAGACCGGTCAGCACAGCCTCTTCTCCCCCCGGGCTCTGACTGTCTAAGGGCCCATAAATTCATCTCTTCTAATGAAGCTGCATTAGATGTGAGGACGCTGAGGGAAATTCCACTTCCAGAGCAGAGAGGGAGAGAGTTGAGTGCTGAGTGCCGCAGGACCGAGGAACGGGTATGTATATTTTCTTTACTTTAGCCCATAGATAAAATGACCCTCCCTGCAAGGGTTAATTTTTTACATTTCCTGGAGTTCTTCTTTACAATTGCAGCATCAGCTGTCACAGGGCTCCGATGATTACACAGGGAGAGCTGCATTCTCCTAATAAACAGAGCACAGCACCCGGCTGTCACAGATGATTACACAGGGAGAGCCCCATTCTCCTGATATACAGAGCACATCACCCGGCTGTCACAGAGCTCCGATGATTACACAGGGAGAGCCGTATTCTCCTGATATACAGAGCACAGCACCCGGCTGTCACAGAGCTCTGATGATTACACAGGGAGAGCCTGATATACAGAGCACAGCACCCGGCTGTCACAGAGCTCCGATGATTACACAGGGAAAGCCCCATTCTCTTGATATACAGAGCACAGCACCCGGCTGTCGCAGAGCTCTGATGATTACACAGGGAGAGCCTGATATACAGAGCACAGCACCCGGCTGTCGCAGAGCTCTGATGATTACACAGGAAGAGCCCCATTCTCCCGATATACAGAGCACCTGATATACACAGGAAGAGACATGAGATGATTACACAGGGAGAGCCGCGTTCTGCTGATATACAGAGCACCAATGATTACACATATATAAACATTTTACATTTGTGTTTGTAATTCTTGCCTTTGGTGTCAGAAGTCCTTGTTTTCGCACTGCGTTGCCATCATTGACCAACAGTTTCCCTTACTCAACTCTAAATAATTGCAACTGTCCTTCCTGATCGTTGTCCTTGTCGCCTCTCTTCACCATGTCCTGTCTTTTGGCCATTACAGTATTAGAAGATCTCCTGGACCTCACGCGCCTCCACGCACAGACTCTCCAGGATCTCAAAGAGCAGAATCTCATCAAAAATCTTCTCTGAAATCTGCTCCAAACCAGATGAGATGTTGGTCTAACGCCCAGAACTCCAGACTTTTTCTTGTAAAGTGACTGCGAACTCCTCTTGGGAGGAGTTATGCAAATATCAAAATGTCCTCATGGGTGGATGTCATTCTGGAGGAGTGGGGTGAGATCCAGTGAATGAAAGGGGTGGGTCAGGGACAGTCAGGCTGATGCTAGACGTCCTCCACCCAGCAAAAGGGGCGGACTCTATCTGACTTGGTGCAGCTTCTAATGTACATGGTGTGAAGTCAACTTGATAGGTCACTGTAACATTTCTGCAGAAAAGAAGGAACCCCCAAACCTACACAGTCACATTTTGTGGACTCTTTCCATCCGAAAAACCTGACCTCTATATCCTCTCTCGACTTTCTTATCGTTTTTTCTGATCTATTGTATCAATAATACAGTAAATAAAAAATAAAATAAACACCCACCTTGTGGTTTTCTGTGAAGGCCTTCAAAGGGAGAAAGTAAATCCGCAACACAGCCAGGCCATTCAAACTGAACAGAGGATGACAGAGTTCATAAGCCAAGCGTGATATCGATGCCGCGGGGTCCTCCTTCCCTGACACCTCCAGACGTCAGGAAAATGGGAAATTGTTTACCAATATTTACCTTAATTTTCCTTTCATGAAATATCTTTATGGCATCATACATGGGGTGGCTCAACCCATGTGTCATGTCATGGAAATGTCAAGACATTGATTACCAATACTTACCGTCATTTTCCTTTCCTGGAATATTTCTATTACTTCATACATGGGGCGGTGCAAACCCATGTGTGTTATCATGGAGATGTCATGAAAATGGGAAATTGATTACCAATACTTACCGTAATTTTCTGTTCCTGAAATAACTATATGGCATCACACATGGGGCGGAGTCAACCCATGTATGATGCCATGGAGATGTCAACAAATGTTTGGGCCTGGACATACACAGGTGCAATTGGCTTTAACCTTCTTGGCGGTATTCCTGTGGCTCTGGGTTAATTTTCAGTACCAAAAGCGGTAACCCCAAGCCACACTCGGGAATACACAGCGCGGCACTTACCTTCTCCCTGCGAGCCGCGCTGTGTCCTCCGGCCGATGCCGACATCCGCCTTCTGTCCCTCGCGAGCGGCCTCGTCTCAAGGGGGCGGAACCAGCGGGAAATTTAAAAAACCTTTATTGTGAAAGCAATTTTACCCAAATATTTTAATGAGTGAAATTTCGGGGGTTTCTGATCTGACAAAATTTCACTGATGGCAAAACCGTTAACTTTGCTGCAAAATAAAATCTAATTAATGACAAGACTTCCTGATATTTTCTTTTAATATTAAGGGCCCATTCACACATGAATCGGCCTGCACGTATAGCTCCGTGCTGCGTGCGGGGCCGTACCAAGTAGCTGCCGGGAAGGACAGGTGCCTCGTGTGATTAGAACGCAGCCCCCGTCCTTCTCTATGGGGCTACGCGGCCGTACGCCCCCCTACGCTCACCTCATTTGCAGGTCCGTAGGGGTGCGGGTTTTCTGGCCGGGACGCATACAGGATCCATTCTGGCGGCGTATGAATACGATCACCCGCACCCCACAAATAGCAGATCGCCGAACATATGCAGTATATACATGGGACACTCTGTTGTTGTAGCCTCATTGGCTGCTACTAGGTGCCAGCAGACTGTGGCCCTGTGAAGCTGTGACAGAGTCACAACAAGGGGCCAGTGTCTCTTGGCCGGTACTTTGCTTCGGGGTGGTGTCAATTGTTGCGGCATTCCAAGTGTAATTATTATAAGGGGTTAATCTGGTCATATGTGAGATAATATAGAAGGACTATCAATTATAGATGATTAGATCCCATATATATATATGGTCAGCTTGTAAATAAGGCACCCTGCCAGACAGCACAGCCAGCTTCTGGACCTCCCGTCAGACTACACCACAAGTATGTACAGCCCAAACTTTTTTGAGTTTTGGATATTGTAGAGATCGATTAGAGCACCTGCCGGGTTTTTATGTCCAACTCCCCATAGGTAGATTCCTACTCTCCTTTTCTCCTGGTGACCATTGTTACCAAAAGCGATGGAGAATTCAGGATTACTCTCACTGGTAACTCGGGCTTCCATGTCTCCTCCATGACAGCCAACCCAAAGTCTGTTCCTCCCACCGGAATTGGACAGGAAACACACAGAGAAGATGGAATGGACCCACACACCGTTACACTTACAATATAGGGCAGGATACTGGCCTGTTGTGGAGGAGTCGTGGAAACTGAATTACCGATAATGCTGAATTCTCCCCTCTTCCTCCACGACAGCCAACCAAGACATGACAGGAAGTCCTTTTAGGGAAAGACCACAGCAGATACATCTCTTCTTCTAAAGGACAAGTCCTGGGTCGCCCCAAGATCTAGTCTAGTTAATAATGTTTGAGGTGTGCCAGCTGGAGCAGACCGCTGTTCTACAACTACGCTCCAATGTTGCTGCTGTCTTTCGGCCTAGAAACTGACCATGTGGAAGGTGCTCTAAGATCCGATAGATGAGTGGTTCTCAACCTGTGTAACCTCAGGGCCCACATTTGTCCTCGGTCATTAAGTTGCGACCCAAGTCACACTGCAATGGAACGCGCGGCATTGCGGAACCACGCGTTCTGGTGCGGACGGTCGATCTGTGGGTGGGAGGTGCGTTTGGGATGCCATTCAAATGAATGGAAATGCAATGCACATCCCGCACCAGAACAGGACGGTGTGATTAACGCACTGTACTAGTGTGAAGGGCCCTCAAAAGCACTGACAGACACACACAACCACAGACACAATCTCACAGACATTCTCACATACTCATACACACTCCCAACATTTTTATCCATCTTATGAGAACTGGAGTGGATCCTCAGCCTGGGGTCCAGTGTGTGTTTTGATGGAGCTTCATCCATATGTGCATTGCTTGCACAGCTTCCTTGCGGGTCCTGTGGAGGTGTCGGGAGCCAGAATGTGACGTCACTCCAGTCCAGGCACCTCTACAGGGCATGTGAGGGAGCTGTAAGCAATGCACATATGGATGGAGCTCCCTCGTGGCCATAGCCCCAGCCCACCCCACAAGCTGTCACTCAGCACTGGGCAGCATTATTTGAATGGCTATTTGGCGGGAGGACTGACGGTGCTGCGCTAGGGGGAGGCTGAGGAGCCTCTCACCTAGAAAAGTGGAAGGCATGCGGCGACCCACTGAACATGTAGTCGCGACCCACCAGTTGAGAACCAAGGCGTTAGAGGATGCTTGCCTTCTAGCTTGTAAGTCTTCCTTATCACTAGTTTAACCCATCCAGCAATTGTGCTTTCAGAGGCTGTAGTTGGACAGCACAGTGGCTTAGTGTTTAGACCTTAAGTCTTACAGCGGGTTCCGTGGTTCAACTCTCACCCAACGACAATATCTGCAAGGGGAAGGGAGACTGTAGTCTCTTTCAGAGCACCATAAAATTGCACGAACAGAAATTCAAATTTCCTGGAAATCGTAGACTTTGTCAATGTTTCTAGTAGGCACCTTCTGACATCTACGGAGTGAAACTTATGTTCTAAATCGTTTTTGAGATCCTAAATAAATGAGGGAAGGAACACTTCTTGTTTCTTGTGAAACTTTCACACTACTTCCGAAAGAAAATATGCTGGCAAACACCGCCCTGTCTTTTAAAATAGACACATAAGGGGGGTCTGATAGGGAGGGCTTGAAGCTTTCCTGTTCTCCTAGCCAAGGTAAAAGCTACAAGAAAAAAAAACATTTGAGAAGTGAAGTCCTTCACCGAAGCTTCTGGTAAAGGTTCAGAAGGAGCTTTGTTTAAAAGCTTCCAGAACTACATTTAGATCTCAGGATAGAAATGGGATTTTGTATGATAAAAAAGTCCTTTTTCTAATCCTTCTTGCAGGAATTCTAAAATATTAGGAATGTTGGGATAAGACAAAAGCTCCTTGTCATCATAAACAAAAGCTGCAGAAGCTTTAGACCTTCTCAAGCAGATGGAGTATTATGGTTTTGCTATTTAGCAAAGCAGAGATAACTCTTGGGGAAAGGGGGAGACACTTTTTGGTTAGCAATCGCTCCTCAAATTCTTTGCATTGAGCTGAAGGATGTAGACCTGAGTGGGGTGAAAAACTGGACCCTACCATAGAAGATCTCTCCTCCAGGGGAGCAGCCAAGATGCCTCTATGGACATATCCTGAGCCATCAAATACCAAACTCTCTTGGACCAGTCTGAGGTGACTAGAATAATTCTTGCTTTCTCCACTGCCACTTGAGAACCCTCAAGATCAATCCTAGAGGGGGGAAAGCACATCCGAATATGCCATACCAGATTCGGTTCAGAACATACACTGCCTCCAGACTATCTCTCGGATTTAAGGAAAAGAAGCAAGGAAGCTGCATGTTTTCCCTGCTCGCCAACAAGTCTATCTCTGTAATGCCAAACTGTTGAGTAATTCATTTGACCTGACTGTTTAGGGACCACCCTATTGTCTTTCTGCTGAGGAAATCTGAGGTTGTATGCCCCCTTATGTGTTCTGCTGAGATGGACAGAATACTTGTCTCTCCCCAAGTGCAAATTGTCTGCGAAAGGGAAGAGATTCAGACTTCACCCCCCCCCTGAGTGGTTCTCAACCTGTGTAACCTCAGGGCCCACATTTGTCCTCGGTCATTAAGTTGCGACCCAAGTCACACTGCAATGGAACGC
This sequence comes from Nanorana parkeri, assembly GCF_000935625.1. NCBI lineage: Eukaryota > Metazoa > Chordata > Amphibia > Anura > Dicroglossidae > Nanorana > Nanorana parkeri. The sequence continues at coordinate 102,110 of NW_017308761.1, read as the reverse complement.
GCGGCATTGCGGAACCACGCGTTCTGGTGCGGACGGTCGATCTGTGGGTGGGAGGTGCGTTTGGGATGCCATTCAAATGAATGGAAATGCAATGCACATCCCGCACCAGAACAGGACGGTGTGATTAACGCACTGTACTAGTGTGAAGGGCCCTCAAAAGCACTGACAGACACACACAACCACAGACACAATCTCACAGACATTCTCACATACTCATACACACTCCCAACATTTTTATCCATCTTATGAGAACTGGAGTGGATCCTCAGCCTGGGGTCCAGTGTGTGTTTTGATGGAGCTTCATCCATATGTGCATTGCTTGCACAGCTTCCTTGCGGGTCCTGTGGAGGTGTCGGGAGCCAGAATGTGACGTCACTCCAGTCCAGGCACCTCTACAGGGCATGTGAGGGAGCTGTAAGCAATGCACATATGGATGGAGCTCCCTCGTGGCCATAGCCCCAGCCCACCCCACAAGCTGTCACTCAGCACTGGGCAGCATTATTTGAATGGCTATTTGGCGGGAGGACTGACGGTGCTGCGCTAGGGGGAGGCTGAGGAGCCTCTCACCTAGAAAAGTGGAAGGCATGCGGCGACCCACTGAACATGTAGTCGCGACCCACCAGTTGAGAACCAAGGCGTTAGAGGATGCTTGCCTTCTAGCTTGTAAGTCTTCCTTATCACTAGTTTAACCCATCCAGCAATTGTGCTTTCAGAGGCTGTAGTTGGACAGCACAGTGGCTTAGTGTTTAGACCTTAAGTCTTACAGCGGGTTCCGTGGTTCAACTCTCACCCAACGACAATATCTGCAAGGGGAAGGGAGACTGTAGTCTCTTTCAGAGCACCATAAAATTGCACGAACAGAAATTCAAATTTCCTGGAAATCGTAGACTTTGTCAATGTTTCTAGTAGGCACCTTCTGACATCTACGGAGTGAAACTTATGTTCTAAATCGTTTTTGAGATCCTAAATAAATGAGGGAAGGAACACTTCTTGTTTCTTGTGAAACTTTCACACTACTTCCGAAAGAAAATATGCTGGCAAACACCGCCCTGTCTTTTAAAATAGACACATAAGGGGGGTCTGATAGGGAGGGCTTGAAGCTTTCCTGTTCTCCTAGCCAAGGTAAAAGCTACAAGAAAAAAAAACATTTGAGAAGTGAAGTCCTTCACCGAAGCTTCTGGTAAAGGTTCAGAAGGAGCTTTGTTTAAAAGCTTCCAGAACTACATTTAGATCTCAGGATAGAAATGGGATTTTGTATGATAAAAAAGTCCTTTTTCTAATCCTTCTTGCAGGAATTCTAAAATATTAGGAATGTTGGGATAAGACAAAAGCTCCTTGTCATCATAAACAAAAGCTGCAGAAGCTTTAGACCTTCTCAAGCAGATGGAGTATTATGGTTTTGCTATTTAGCAAAGCAGAGATAACTCTTGGGGAAAGGGGGAGCCACTTTTTGGTTAGCAATCGCTCCTCAAATTCTTTGCATTGAGCTGAAGGATGTAGACCTGAGTGGGGTGAAAAACTGGACCCTACCATAGAAGATCTCTCCTCCAGGGGAGCAGCCAAGATGCCTCTATGGACATATCCTGAGCCATCAAATACCAAACTCTCTTGGACCAGTCTGAGGTGACTAGAATAATTCTTGCTTTCTCCACTGCCACTTGAGAACCCTCAAGATCAATCCTAGAGGGGGGAAAGCACATCCGAATATGCCATACCAGATTCGGTTCAGAACATACACTGCCTCCAGACTATCTCTCGGATTTAAGGAAAAGAAGCAAGGAAGCTGCATGTTTTCCCTGCTCGCCAACAAGTCTATCTCTGTAATGCCAAACTGTTGAGTAATTCATTTGACCTGACTGTTTAGGGACCACCCTATTGTCTTTCTGCTGAGGAAATCTGAGGTTGTATGCCCCCTTATGTGTTCTGCTGAGATGGACAGAATACTTGTCTCTCCCCAAGTGCAAATTGTCTGCGAAAGGGATGACTCTCCCCCCCCCCCCCCTTCCCCCCTGCACATTCAAGTGGGCACTTGTTGTGAGGTTGTCCGATAAAATTTTCCCATTCCTCCCCATTACAAGGTGCTTAAAGTCAATCAGGGCCTTTCACACTGTCAGGAGCTCTCCATGATTCAGGGAAAAGGAAATAAGGGAGACCAGGTTCCTTGCACTAACAGATCCCCTGACTGAGCTCCCCACCCTTTCCCGCTTCCATCTGTAGATATTATTATTGGCTCTCCTGTATTCCAGTCAATTCCTTTGGACAGTTTGGTTAGGGACTTCAACCAATCTACGGACTCTAGCACCCCTTAATAAAGGTACATCTGGGCATGTAATGATTCCATCAACCTCTTCCAATACATTAGAATTTCTATTTGTAGTGTAGCCCCCATCACTTTCTGTGAGGTGGCTACTAGACATTTAGTGATTGCCGTGGCTGTAGTCAGCTTGGCTGGATTATAGTTGGCATTTATCTGGTTAATTCCAGGTGTCAGGCATTGACTGTAGCTCCCTGGGTGGAGAGTGTCTCTGCTATATTGTGGGACAGCCAATGAGAGGCACTGTAAGTATATGTACAGTAAAGCAGCCAATCACTGGGTTTCCTCAACCAGTGGTGCATGCTGGGATAGGGTACATATACTGGAGGGATTTGTCATGTGCTCAGATTAGTCGGGACCAGCCATGCATTAGTGCTGGATGCTGTCCAGCTACTCCCCAGGCTAGGCCTGAGGCCTGGCGGTGGGCAGAGGCTGGTGTGTGGGACCTCCAATATGGAGGAGGCATGTGTTGCTACCAGAGGAGGAGAACCAGGACAATGGATGGCTCTTGAAGGTACCTGGAACCTAAAGAACTTCAGGGTCTCTCCTGCTGAGGATCTGTACTCCTCTCCTACTCATCTGTTACTCCAATTACTATCTGCTGTATCACAAGTGGATCTACACTGAGATGCTTAAAAGTTCTGGTGAGTCTGGAGCCTATGCTAACTAACTTGCTAACTTTTTATGAGGGGGTAAGAGAGATATGGACGGAGGTAAGCCGGTAGATGTGGTATATCTCGATTTCTCAAAGGCATTTGATACGGTACCACACAAACGCTTACTTCACAAGCTGAGGGCTATGGGCATAGATGAGGTGGTGTGTACGTGGATAGAGAACTGGCTACGGGAACGTGTCCAGAGAGTATCTGTAAATGGCACCTTTTCGGACTGGCTGTTTAGTCTTTTTCGTCTTTTTCTGTCCTATTCAGTTTTCAGGAGCAGCCTCACAGTTGGCGGTCATGGAGAAGCAGGGGGAAATAAAAGGTTTAGCTATACATACAAGTTAGGAAATTCAGCCTCGTTCAAGACAAGCCCAGATTGTAATTGGACAATGAAGGAGTAGCAGCAGACTGATAAGGTCATCCCTTTACTCTCCCCTTCTGAAAGCATATTCCGTTAGGACATTACTCTGATCCAGGACACATCTCAGCCTGTGACTGGACAAGGAAGGAGTAGCAGCAGACTGATAAGGTCATCCCTTTACTCTCCCCTTCTGAAAGCATATTCCGTTAGGACATTACTCTGATCCAGGACACATCTCAGCCTGTGACTGGACAAGGAAGGAGTAGCAGCAGACTGATAAGGTCATCCCTTTACTCTCCCCTTCTGAAAGCATATTCCGTTAGGACATTACTCTGATCCAGGACACATCTCAGCCTGTGACTGGACAAGGAAGGAGTAGCAGCAGACTGATAAGGTCATCCCTTTACTCTCCCCTTCTGAAAGCATATTCCGTTAGGACATTACTCTGATCCAGGACACATCTCAGCCTGTGACTGGACAAGGAAGGAGTAGCAGCAGACTGATAAGGTCATCCCTTTACTCTCCCCTTCTGAAAGCATATTCCGTTAGGACATTACTCTGATCCAGGACACATCTCAGCCTGTGACTGGACAAGGAAGGAGTAGCAGCAGACTGATAAGGTCATCCCTTTACTCTCCCCTTCTGAAAGCATATTCCGTTAGGACATTACTCTGATCCAGGACACATCTCAGCCTGTGACTGGACAAGGAAGGAGTAGCAGCAGACTGATAAGGTCATCCCTTTACTCTCCCCTTCTGAAAGCATATTCCGTTAGGACATTACTCTGATCCAGGACACATCTCAGCCTGTGACTGGACAAGGAAGGAGTAGCAGCAGACTGATAAGGTCATCCCTTTACTCTCCCCTTCTGAAAGCATATTCCGTTAGGACATTACTCTGATCCAGGACACATCTCAGCCTGTGACTGGACAAGGAAGGAGTAGCAGCAGACTGATAAGGTCATCCCTTTACTCTCCCCTTCTGAAAGCATATTCCGTTAGGACATTACTCTGATCCAGGACACATCTCAGCCTGTGACTGGACAAGGAAGGAGTAGCAGCAGACTGATAAGGTCATCCCTTTACTCTCCCCTTCTGAAAGCATATTCCGTTAGGACATTACTCTGATCCAGGACACATCTCAGCCTGTGACTGGACAAGGAAGGAGTAGCAGCAGACTGATAAGGTCATCCCTTTACTCTCCCCTTCTGAAAGCATATTCCGTTAGGACATTACTCTGATCCAGGACACATCTCAGCCTGTGACTGGACAAGGAAGGAGTAGCAGCAGACTGATAAGGTCATCCCTTTACTCTCCCCTTCTGAAAGCATATTCCGTTAGGACATTACTCTGATCCAGGACACATCTCAGCCTGTGACTGGACAAGGAAGGAGTAGCAGCAGACTGATAAGGTCATCCCTTTACTCTCCCCTTCTGAAAGCATATTCCGTTAGGACATTACTCTGATCCAGGACACATCTCAGCCTGTGACTGGACAAGGAAGGAGTAGCAGCAGACTGATAAGGTCATCCCTTTACTCTCCCCTTCTGAAAGCATATTCCGTTAGGACATTACTCTGATCCAGGACACATCTCAGCCTGTGACTGGACAAGGAAGGAGTAGCAGCAGACTGATAAGGTCATCCCTTTACTCTCCCCTTCTGAAAGCATATTCCGTTAGGACATTACTCTGATCCAGGACACATCTCAGCCTGTGACTGGACAAGGAAGGAGTAGCAGCAGACTGATAAGGTCATCCCTTTACTCTCCCCTTCTGAAAGCATATTCCGTTAGGACATTACTCTGATCCAGGACACATCTCAGCCTGTGACTGGACAAGGAAGGAGTAGCAGCAGACTGATAAGGTCATCCCTTTACTCTCCCCTTCTGAAAGCATATTCCGTTAGGACATTACTCTGATCCAGGACACATCTCAGCCTGTGACTGGACAAGGAAGGAGTAGCAGCAGACTGATAAGGTCATCCCTTTACTCTCCCCTTCTGAAAGCATATTCCGTTAGGACATTACTCTGATCCAGGACACATCTCAGCCTGTGACTGGACAAGGAAGGAGTAGCAGCAGACTGATAAGGTCATCCCTTTACTCTCCCCTTCTGAAAGCATATTCCGTTAGGACATTACTCTGATCCAGGACACATCTCAGCCTGTGACTGGACAAGGAAGGAGTAGCAGCAGACTGATAAGGTCATCCCTTTACTCTCCCCTTCTGAAAGCATATTCCGTTAGGACATTACTCTGATCCAGGACACATCTCAGCCTGTGACTGGACAAGGAAGGAGTAGCAGCAGACTGATAAGGTCATCCCTTTACTCTCCCCTTCTGAAAGCATATTCCGTTAGGACATTACTCTGATCCAGGACACATCTCAGCCTGTGACTGGACAAGGAAGGAGTAGCAGCAGACTGATAAGGTCATCCCTTTACTCTCCCCTTCTGAAAGCATATTCCGTTAGGACATTACTCTGATCCAGGACACATCTCAGCCTGTGACTGGACAAGGAAGGAGTAGCAGCAGACTGATAAGGTCATCCCTTTACTCTCCCCTTCTGAAAGCATATTCCGTTAGGACATTACTCTGATCCAGGACACATCTCAGCCTGTGACTGGACAAGGAAGGAGTAGCAGCAGACTGATAAGGTCATCCCTTTACTCTCCCCTCCTCAAAGCATATTCCGTTAGCACAGTTACCCTGGTCCAGGACACGTCTCAGCCTGTGATTGGACCTTCTCCAGAAAGCATAATCACATATTACCTGCCAGCACCGCACAAAGCAGCAGATCCCTGATTCTGTCTGCTGTATAGGGCAGCACAGGAGTCTAATACTCAGACAGATTCGGGTACTTGTGTTAGCTGCATTTAAAGATACAATACATTCTTTTTTTATATATATATAAATACAGCTCTGAATGACATCTGCATGGAGTGTATCTGTATCTGTGAATACATTGTAGATAAGAGCCCCCTATAACATGGTGTCTGCTTTTGCTCATGAGCTGACAGTTCACTCCTCCTGAACTCTGCCCGTGCACACGGCCATGTCTCCCCCCTTCCCCTCCTCTCCTCTGTCTTCTCTCTTCCGCCCTTTTTTTTCTCTCTTTCTCCTCCCTCCCCAACATCTTCTATTTTTCGCCTCTCCTCCTCCCCTCCTCTCTGTTTCCTGTCATTCTTTTTTTTTTTTTTCTTTCACTGGAACTAATCCAGGAACCAGAAAAACACTCGTGCTGACATCCAAGCAGCTGAGAACAGACCTTCCTCCTCCTCCTCTTCTTCTTCTTCGCTCTCCTCGGGTTCCTCTCTTAGCCAACTCTTCTCCCAGCCGCCGCCGACACCCTCCGTCACCTACCTCTGCCGGTGGACCCGCCGGCCAACCAAACTCCGTCACTAATCAGTTCACATGTTGCAGCGGAAGGGCCTCCGGAGTCCGACACTTGTCCTGGGACTTCTCTAGCTGTGTGCGTGGGGGGATCAGGTACAAGATGGCCGCACTTTGGCTCAGGGCAGCTGGACCTTTTTGTCTGATGGGAATTAGAGAATAGGAAAGAATTTGTTTTTGGCACTTCTGTCCTGGATTTTTTGGTAGTTTTGTTTCCTCTAAATTTCGGATGGCCGCTGTCTTACGGGTTTTGCTTCATTCATTCGACGCGGGATGCCGATGAGAAACGAGAGGGTTGAACCTTCGGAACCGGCGCCGGGCATGCTGGGAAACATCGAGGAACGCTCACTTTAATTTTTTTTTCCTCCTTTTCTGAAACTTTTAAGACTTTTTTTTGTGCTTTTGTTTCTTTTTTTAGGATTTTGCAAACTTTTCTTGCAAAAACTTTTTGCAAACTTATCGTTCCTCCTCATCCAGTGAGAGTGTTGCAAAGTATCTTGTGTCACCTATTACCGGCGCCGAACACTTTACCGGGCTGCGACCTTTTCCATAAGGTTCCGTGGTGTGCGGATCGGCGGGCAAGTTGGCGATGAGGATGTAGCGTTATAGGGGACGGAGTGACCTCAATGTCGCGCTGGAGTAAGAGGAGGGCGGGTCGGACTGCTCTGCTCCTCCCGCTGCTGCTCCTGGCACTGGCGCTAGGGGGCGCCGCTCTCCTCCTGGCGACCCTGAACCTGATACTGACGACTACCACCTGGGGCCAGAGCCTGTGCCAAGGACGGGCTCAGCAGCAGCAGCAGCAGCAGGTAAGAACATTCGACTATGAAACAATTTGTTGAGACTGAAAAATCTTGCGCTTTAAGTGGACCTGTCATCAGATATACGTCTCATGTTAAGTCCATGCATGATGAATAACGTGTCAGTGTAACACTTCCAGGTATTTATTTCCTCTCACAGAGATCACTCCCCCTGACAATGCCTTTATCTGCTTTTTTTTTCCTCCCAAAGGACAGCGCCATCTTTGTTCAGGTATCATCTATGGTCATCTTATGCTTCCTGGACTGAGATGGCACAGTCATTCCAATCCCGGTCCTTGTGAAGTTCTTGGCTGTTTTCACAAATGCCTGACACAGATCGGCCCCTGCTGCAGCCTGTTTTCACAAATGCCTGACACAGATCGGCCCCTGCTGCAGCCTCTCACCATGTGATTGGCTACAAGGTTACAATGTGCATCAGGGGTAGCCAAACTGCGGCCCTCCAGCTGCGATGAAACTACAAGTCCCATTAGGCATTGCAAGTCTCTGGCAGCCGCAGCCATGGCCTACTGAGGCAGATGCGTGATAGTATTTGTAGTTTCCCCACAGCTGGAGGGCCGCAGTTTGGCTACCCCTGATGAACATGCTGATCAGTAAGGGAGAGGAGACTGAGGAAATGCTTCCTCCTGCTTGCAGCAGACTGATGATTTAGCCCGATGTAAGCTTCAACTGTTTCCCGGTGTACGGGCAGTGATTTAGAAATGGCAAGACAGCAATGCAGCATGCATCCCCAAAGAGAGATAGAGGAGGGACAGCCAGGAGAGAGAGCGGACAGCCAGGGGAAAGAGTGAGCAGAGACAGCCAGGAGGATGAGCGAGGTAAATTAACCTTATTAGCATACTGATGCTCTTTTGCTGTCCAATAAGCAGGCTGTGGGTGTGTTCTTGACCGAGCTGTGCTGCTGGCACAGTGGAGGTCACAGACATGGCTGTGTTGTCTGGCAGGGGTGCCTGAACAAATTTATGGATCCTTTGGCAGATTAAACAGTCCACATACATGTATATCATCTGATCAGCTTAGGTGCTTATAAACACTAAATGGCCCATTTCAGACAGATTTAGATATGAGATGCCCACAGCCAACACCAACCATAGTCCATTGGAGGTATAATAATTGCCCAATTAAGAGAAACATGTCTGATCAATACTATATTTTCCATCATAAGAACAAGGTAATACTGGAGGTGTCTGTAGGGCACATCCCTGTAGACAATAGATTGGCCATTATAACACCAAAACAGGTGCCTGGGGGCAATCAGATCTTGCCCTCTTAAGCACTCTCTGGGGTCTAGAAATATGTTGGTTGCCCATGTCTTGAATTTTGGCCAATTCCTGATAAATTGGACAAAATTTGGCACCACAAAAGTCAACTAAAAAATAAAAGGAGTCAGGTGTTGGTAGATTCCTGCGAAATGGACAAAATTTGGCACCATTTACCTCCACCAAAGTCAAGTAAATAACTCAAAGGAGCAAGGTGGAAAATTGTTGGCAAAACAGTGACTGCATCCAATCAGATCTAATTAGATCTTGCCTTCATAAGCACTTTAAGGTGTCTAAAAATATGCTGGCCATCCACGGCCAATTCACGCTAAATTGGACAGAATTTGAGAAACCCCGTTGACACCACCCAGCTCCTCAAAACTTAACAGAAAAATCCAAAAATGCCAGGTGGAAAATGGTTAGCCAAACAGTGACTGCATCCAATCAGATTATGCTCTCATAAGCACTTTATGATGTCTAGTATTATGCTGGCCATCCATGGCCAATTCCCTCTAAATTGGACAAAAGTCAAGTCATGGTAGACCTTGTTGACACCACCCAACTCCTCAAAACGCAGCTGAAAAATAGAAGGAGCTGGGTGGAAAATTGTTGGAAAAACAATGACTGCATCCAATCAGATCTTGCCCTCATAAGCACTTTATGGTGTCTAGAATTATGCTGGCCATCCACAGCCAAATTCTGCTAAATTGGTCAAAATTCGGGTTGAAGGAGCCGAGTGGAAAAAAGTTGGCCAAGCAATGACTGCATCCAATCAGATAAGTCACGGTTTGGGTATTCAGGCAGCCAGGAGCGCCCTGCTGAGATGAGTCAGAACAGAGACAAATATGTCCAGTGGGATTTTTTCTTCCACTATCGGATGGAGGAAAAACGGGCCCATGTAAGCATTATGGGTAGCCGGATGTCCATGGGCAGCTGCGTCCACCTATGTCCATGCACTTCCAGGCAGGTCAGTAAAAGTGGACATGGAAGCAAACGTTTTGCATTTTGTCCACCAGACCTGGAAGTGGGCGGATATAGGCAGGGGCGGATTTACTCTCTCTGCTGCCCCAAGGCCAGGTTCCTCAATGCGCCCCCTCTACCCGCCAAAAAGGTGCTCCCCCCCATGGAGAATGGCAGACCTGCAGGCTGCATACAAAACAAGCGGTGGCTTACCCGCTGTACATTTAGCTCTGCTTGCCCAAAGCCGGGCTAAATGTAGAAAACAACTACCCGCCCGGCGCCCGGAACTGCATGTCCCGGGCATTGGGGGATAGGAATTCCACACCCCTGCTGCCCCTCAACTCCCTGCTGCCCCAAGGCCAGGCCTTGGTTGGCCTTGTGGGAAATCTGGCCCTGGATATAGGTGGACACGGGTCCTCTTACATCCAACCGCCCATGAGGAACGTAGTGCAGTCAGAAGTGAAGGAATGGCCGTGTGATAGAAGCCCAAGTCTCCAAACCAGTCTTCAAACTCAGGGACAAGAAACCTCCAGGGACTGTCCCTCAGGGCTGAGCATGAGACAAAATGGCCGACAAGGGTCAAAGGGCTTTTTTTTGGGGGGGGGGACGTCTCCATGTAACTGTTGCCAGGGAAGGATGAATATAAACTAAAGGCTCTCTGGAGGACAGATAAGCCCGGACACAAAAGCCCATTATGTCAGCAGACAGTGAAATGTCACCACTTTGGACTTTCTGCGAGTCAATAATGACATCTGACCTTCTGAAGAGGATTGCACGAAGACACAAAACATTGCCGGGCATAAAAGAATGCCGTCCGGGGAAAAAATCCTTTAAGCCGAGCAGAGGAGCGTTACATAATACAGTGATAAAAGCTCGCCGCCGCCGCAGCGCTTATATCAACATAACAAACAATGTCAATAAAATGATATAAATCTGTATAATAGACACAAGACGGCCCAAAGACTCCGATCATAAACTACAAATAGAGTCATGTCAATTATTAACATTTAAAGAATATTTATGTAAAAATACGGAGGGGCCCGCTGAAAACCGCCCCCCAAAACAGATCATTTAGAATGCCGAGATATCATGTAATGCTGAACAGCCAAATTCATGCGCCTTCATCAGCTTTTCTCTCCATAAGCACAGAGCCATCTTTGTTCAGCCATCACCCGGGGTCACCATCTACTTCCTGTACTGATATGGTGGCTCATAGATGACACAGATGCCTGTGCAGTTCTTGTACACACATGTCTGACGCACATCAGCGCCTGCTGCGGAGCATCGTCGGATTGGGACTAAATTCGTTAGCGGTAATCCGTACGAAATTTCGTTTCGTTCGTTTGTTGCAGCAAAGTGACATTTAAGAGGGAAAACAAAAACGTTTTGTTGTTCTCAAATGTCACTTTGCTGCAAAGAAAGTTCGTCCAAAAAATGAAATTTCGTCCAGACTACCGCTAACGAATTTCGGAATTGGAAATTCGGATTCGTTTGCATTCGTTATATCTGTAGTTCGGATACATCCGAATATCCAAAATTTCGTCCGAATTTCCATTCGGAACGAAAAGAATCGCACATGTCTAATGTCCATATCACTTAATAGATTTGATGTGACCAATATACCAGCTGTACATTATAACATAGGCACGTTTGGTGTCAAACTGATTGCTGCTTCCTTATCCATAATTGTAGCCGTGCTTTATGAATACAATCCCATCACATGAAATGGGGAAGGTGGAGGGGGCTGTCACAGGGACAAGAAATGGGGAAGGTGGAGGGGGGCTGTCACTGGGACAGGAAATGGGGAAGGTGGAGGGGGGCTGTCACCAGGACAAGAAATGGGGATAAGCTGGAGGGAGGCTGTCACCGGGACAAGAGATGGGGAAGGTGGGGTCAGAGGCTGTCACTGGGACAAGAAATGGGGAAGGTGGAGGGGGGCTGTCACTGGGACAAGAAATGGGGAAGCTGGAGGGAGGCTGTCACCGGGACAAGAGATGGGGAAGGTGGGGTCAGAGGCTGTCACTGGGACAAGAAATGGGGAAGGTGGAGGGGGGCTGTCACTGGGACAAGAAATGGGGAAGGGGAGGGCTGACACTGGGACAAGAAATGGGGAAGGTGGAGGGGGGCTGTCACTGGGACAGGAAATGGGGAAGGTGGAGGGGGGCTGTCACTGGGACAAGAAATGGGGAAG
>NW_017308761.1:73228-90074 GCF_000935625.1 Nanorana parkeri | reverse complement strand
CCCCCCATCAACATGCTAATGACAAAAACCTTTCCGTTTTCATTACATCTCCTATGATAGTCCCAATGATGTCATCACTGGGTCTCTGTGCTTCTCTATGAATTCTCTATGCAACACCAGCAGATCATGGCTGGTGGGAGGGGCTGGCAGGATGCTGTACATAGTACTTCTCTCAAGAGCCCCCGCCCTGATGCAAGTAGTGGGCTGGGTCTCGGGAGGAGTTATGCAAATATCAAAATGCCTTGATGGGCGGATATCAGCCTGGAGGAGTGGGCGTTCCTAGGCATGCTACATTTGCATACACACCACCCTAGGTAACGCCCACATGTGATATTGTGAGCCTCCATGATTGAAAGAATGAAAGGGGCGGGGCAGGGACAGTAAGACTGGGACAGAAAGAGCTAGATGATGCTGGATATCCTCCAGCCAGGAAATGAGGCTGGCTATTGCTCATCCTTGCAAGCTCCATGTATATCCACCTGCCCCGATCTACCTGCATTGCACAGAGCAGCACAGGGACCCAGTGATGACAGGAAGCAAGGGAAAAATCACTCTAATGGTGCACGGGAGAACAGTAAAAACCCAAGAGGGGTTCTAACCCCTCCCCCAGTCTATCCACATCTAAGACACATCTCTACACATCTTGTTTTGGCTTTACATACACTTTAATGCAATGGACAGTGAAGCAGGTTTAGTGACTTTAGCGCAGCTGCGGTACTTCCTGGATAGTTCTCTGATTGGCTGCACTTGTGGGAGGGGCTTCGTGATCGTCTCATGGAAAGGATTGCTCTTGTTTTCTTGGACAGATCTTCTTCCAGAATGTGTGGGAGAAGCACCAGTTCCTGTTCGAGAAGCTGAGAGAGGAGCGGAGCCGCCAGCGGCGATCAGGTAATTCCCGGGATCTGCACCAGAGGAGCTTACACTCTAATGTCCCCTCCCCCCACAGTCACATCAGTCTCTGTACAGAGGAGCTTACACTCTAATGTCCCCTCCCCCCACAGTCACATCAGTATCTGTACAGAGGAGATACACTCTTATGTCCCCTCCCCCACAGTCACACACAGAGGAGCTTACACTCTAATGTCCCCTCCCCCACATTTACATCAGTCTCTGTACAGAGGAGCTTACACTCTTATGTCCCCTCCCCCACAGTCACACACTATTATTATACATGTATATAGCTCTGACATATACCGCAGCGCAGTACAGCGATAGCTCAGTCGGTGGTTCCGTCATAAACTATCCGTATTTTCATTTTTTTTCCAGCAAACAGGAGGAACAGAAACAATAAAAATAAATCCCCCGTCCTGGCTGCACACTACGAAGGTAAGAGGCTCCCCATTCCTTCCACGACCGCCTCCATGTTTCTCCCGATCTCACGGGTGTTTGATAAACTACATATCCCATCTCCCCTGGTGGGCAGGGCTAGCTGAGCCTTCTAGTTCCCCAGTACCTTGGCTTCGGCCACCTGCTGCTGTGCACAATTACTCATCACATGAACCCGCTGAAAGGACCAGAAAACAAAGAAAGCAATTTCAATCTGCAATAAAAAAAAAAAAAAGAAATGGGTGCTCACTGCTGATTGGCTGGATTTCAGGTTTACTATCAGCTCTGGGCCGATGTAAAACCCTTCTGCCCAGCACATTGCTGGCTGAATCACTACTGCCACTAGATGGCGCTGAGGAGCACAGGAAAATCCTATGCTCCTCCTCGCCACCTAGTGGCGAGAGTATTGTGTGAACGGCATTCGCTCCGCTATAAACTGGGCGGAGATTCATAAATCAGCACCATAGGCATCAATAAACCCTGAAAAGGACGCAAATCCAGTCCACTTGTTTGTTTATTGTTGGGGGAGCAAGGTGTTTCTATTTTCACCTTGAAATGTTGGAAGGTCTGAGACCACCATCGGAAGAAGCGTGAGATTCTGCGCCATGAACCTGAACATCGTCAGGAGTCAGTAAAACTGGAGACGTTCCCAAACACACCCCTGCAGGCTCCTTCCTGCCCCTCCCATACAGGAAGCCTTGTCAGTACTAAACAAAGCTTTCCACAAGCACCTGTCAGACTTCCCTTGGAAGAGTGAATGTGATTGGTCGTACAGGATAGATCAGGCAGGATGGGATTTGCTGATTGGAGAGCTCTATCTCTGACTCAGCAAGAGGTGTGCCAGACATCTGCAGAGAGGACACTGCTTCCCCACAGAGAGCAAGGGACCTTTTATGCAACATGCTGGCGGGGACAGGCTTTTCTACTCAGCTTGTGGCTGTTTTTTTAAAGGAAATAGACTGTAAGACTTTGCACACATTGTGTTGTTTAGCGGATTTAAACTGAAAGTTGATTTGGGCCTTACGCTGATCCATACATCCCGAATTTTCCCCTTTTATTCCAATGTGTGATTACGTCTGTCCCAAACTCTCTCTCTTCTTATGTGTCCGCAGTGAAGCCATCAACAGGAGCAAGGGAAATGAACGCAGGTAAGTAGCCCCCATGGATCACCTGTCCGGCTGTCTTTATGTTCGGCCCACAACCACCATTGTTTTCTGTGTTGCAGATAGCGAAGGTAATGTCCTCTTCTGGTCCGAGGTCCAGCGAAATTCCACCAGCCCGCTGAGATACGACGAGAGAAATGGGGAGTTTAAAGTCATTCATAAAGGACTATATTACCTATATTGCCAGGTCAGTTTTTCCCAAATAACCCCAAAAAAACCAACAAAAAGGTGGTGGTGGTGGGGTAAGAACCCCTGTATATTATTCTGTACCGCTGTCTGTGTCCCCCTGAGGGGGATTCATCCTCTGTACTTGTCCTGGTGACCACTCTCATCAAGACTACAAATAACGAGGAATACAAAACTTTGAGTTGTCACCCGAGCAGGAAAATAGGGGGTGGGGTCTTCCAATGGAGTCACCTGTTGCAATGACAACTGTCCACAAGGGCATTTGCTTCACTTTGGAGAGATTTCTCCTCATTCCCTGGATAGGAAGGGAAATCTCCCCAATTTGGGATTCAGATATACTTTAACATACAGTATCCCTTTTACTCCCAGCATGTATCTGCCCCCTCCCAGTTTTTTTTGTTGTTAACCCTATACATACCCTTCCACTGCAGTCTTCTTGCTGGTACCATGACGTCACCAGCAATTCTTGTTTCTGCAGGCTGCATACAAGGGATCTTGGCGACATTGCCGGGATCACTTGTGCAAAACAAGCAGCGGCTTCCCCGCTGTGCATTTGGCTCTGCTTGCCAAAGCCGGGCTATATGTAGAAAACAACTACCCGCCCGACACCCTGAACTGCATGTCCCGAGCATCAGGAGATATGAACTCCACACCCCTGCTGCCCCTCTACTCCCTGCTGCCCCGAGGCCGGGCCTTGGTTGGCCTTGTGGGAAATCCGGCCCTGGGTCTAGGCAGGGTTCATTCACCTTCTTTTTCTGCTCCTGTGGCACGTACAGCTCCTGCGTGCACGGCTGTATCGGGCAGCTCCCGGGAAGGACAGGTGCTGCGGGTGATGAGTACGCAGCCCTTGTCCCTCTCTATGGGGGTACGCGGCCGTACGCCGCCCTACACTCACCCCAAGTGCAGGTCCGTACGGGTGCGGGTGTCCCGGCTCGGACGCAGACAGGATCCATCCTGTCAGCGTACTAGTACGGACACCCGCAAGGACGTGCAGGGCGGGTGAGCGTAGGGGGGCATATGGCCGCGTAGTCCCATAGAGAAGGACGGGGGCTGCGTACTAATCACACGCAGCACCTGTCCTTCCCGGGAGCGGCCCGATACAGCCGTGCGCGCAGCAAGGAGCTGTACGTGCCGCACGTTTCTCGTGTGAATGAGGCCCTATGGTTATATTGTACCACAATGTGCTATCGCTCTATACATACCAGGCGCCCATAACGAACAATAATAATACTGCATCTCTTGTCAGGTCCATTTCAACGAGGA
Organism: Nanorana parkeri; assembly: GCF_000935625.1. Lineage (NCBI taxonomy): Eukaryota > Metazoa > Chordata > Amphibia > Anura > Dicroglossidae > Nanorana > Nanorana parkeri. The sequence goes on along the minus strand of NW_017308761.1, from coordinate 86,136 downwards.
TCGCAGCAGCTACATCAAGCTGGACCTGATCCTAGACAACAACCTGATCTTCCGCTGCCTGCAAGAATTCTCCGCCACGGTGGCCAGCATCGGCGACCCCAAAAGGAAGACCTGCAGCGTCTCCGGGCTCGTCATAGTCTCCCCCGGCTCCCTCCTCCGCATCCGCACCCTCCCGAGAGCCGTGGTCAAAGTCGAGCCCTACCTCACCTACTTTGGACTTTTTCAAGTGCACTGAGACTTAAAGAGAAGAAAAAAAAAAAAAAAACCCAAAAAACATTTCGTTTTTGGAAGTTGACTAACCCGAATCTGCACTTCAAGTACCAAAGGTCATTTCAAAAGCCGAATCTTATTCTTCAGGACCCAGAACGCACTGCCAATAGAAGACGGTAAAAGACTCGATGCGCCGCGGTGATAACGGCTAGAGTATCACGGACATCATGGATGTGTTAACAGGGAGAGAGAGAGCACAACAGGCAAAGCTCTATGTATTGCCGATCCAAGACAAACATTTCGCAGAACCGGGGAAGTTGCTGAAGAATGAAAAAAGAAGCCAAAATCAACAACGGATCATTTTTCCACTGTTACAAAAAAAAGAAGAAACAACATACACATTTGGAAAATACAATGTCAGCAAATTATCGGCCGTGCCAAAGATCCGACAAAAACATAACCGATTCCGTGCTGGAAACATAATCTGAGCACAATGCGGACTAATATGATAAAGATGAACCGTACAAAGCCAAAATCAACAAGGGATCAGCTTTCTGCTGATCGAAAAAAGAAACAAACACATTTGGGGGGAAAAACGCAGAGTCAGCAAATCGTCGGCCGCGCCAAAACCTGGATGGAAACGCAACCGGTTCCTACAGTTCCGCGATGGGAATAATCTGAGCACAATGCGAGATGATGAATTTTAGGTGACGGCGCAGAGATTGTGAGCTCCAGACAATCATCAGGTCCTCAATCCCATTCATATATATTGTGTCTACTAATCCTTTTTCTAAACTTCTGTACAAAACGTATACTACGGGCGATCCTGCTTTTATATTCCATTATGATCGTCCCTTGCGCACCCGCCGAGGGGGGAGAGTCTACACTTGTTGCTGAAATGACAGAAGAGGAAGAACGCTCGAGTGAGTGCAGGGCTGGATTTACTCTCTGCTGCCCCAAGGCCAGGTTCCTCAATGCGCCCCCCTACCCGCCAAAACCCCCCCATGGAGAATGACAGACCTGCAAATGATCTCAGTGACATCGGCGAGATCCCTTGTAAAAAACAAGAGGCGGCTTCCTCGTTTAGCTCTGCTTGCCCAAAGCCGGGTTAAATGTAGAAAACAGCTACCCTTACATCGGGAGATAGGAATTCCACACCCCTGCTGCCCCGAGGCCGGGCCTTGGTTGGTCTTGTGGGAAATCCGGCCCTGAGTGAGGCAAAATTTTCAATTCTGAAGGTGTCACATTTCAATAGGTGGTGACAAGCTGAACATAGAGTTATATCTGACTTCAAATGTCGGAATATAATGCCAGGGCTCTCGGCAGACACAGGGCATAGTCCTTCCGGTGCTTCAACCATTTGGTGTATTTTGCTGAAGATGAACAGGATGGAGGTGAGCGCCTCACTGCTCCCCTCGGTGTGGATCGCCTGTCTCTAAAGGCTGTAATATTTTTGCTGCTGCTTCCCACTTCTCCGCTGTGTTTGAGTCCCATTGTTGTCTATGGCAAGACCAGCAAGGTTTGTGGCCAGTACATGACAGGTGAGGGTTTTTGGGGCATTAACATGGAGAAACCAAACTTCTGGCCTTGAAGCAAACCTGAGATTTTACCATTCAGGGTAAAGCAACGGGTTCGGTTTAATCCCCTACCCAGCATATATCTACCGTTCTGTTCCCCGCTGCTCCATGAGGCACCAGGAGCTGCTGGCTGTGACTGTGCTGGGCCCATCAGCAGGTGGAATATGGAGTCCACAGCCCACAGTTGTAGCCACAAGTCCAATGACTCATAGACCTTCAGTTGTTCCTTGGGCTGACCGGAATTGCCGGGGGGCGAATGGAAGGTAAATATATAGTTGCAGTGCCCTGTGTGGTCTAACCACAGGTTCACTTTAGTGTAAAAGGGAAACTATAGTCTCTAGATCACGAGTGTCAAAGTCTTAAATTTAGGGATGCACTGATACCAGTTTTTCGGTATCAAGTACTGGTACCGATATCTTTGCTTTCGGTACTCGCAGATACGGAGTACCGATACCGGTGCTTCCGCTGACATGAAGCCGGGCGGCGGGTAATGACATGCCACCCGGCTTCCTGATTGCACGGTAAGCCGGCTCCATGTTGTTTGGCCGGCTCGATTTTTATTGGCTGGTAAACCGGCTTTCCCTGCCAATGAGCATTGAGCCGGCTGTTCGGCTGGCTCGATGCTGATTGGCCTGGAAGCTGGCTTCCCAGCCAATCAGCATCGAGCCGGCTTCCCAGCCAATCAGGAAGCTGCGAGGCGGGTCATTACTCGCCACCCTCCTTCCTGATTGACCGGGAAGCTGGCTCCATGTTGTTTGGCCGGCTTGATTGTGATTGGCTGGGAAGCCGGCTTCCCAGCCAATCAGCATCGAGCCGACTTCCCGGCCAATCAGGTAGCTGGGAGGCGGGTCATTACTTGCCACCTGCCTTCCTGATTTCCCGGGAAGCCGGCTCCATTTCCCCTATGGCACTGCTAGTCAGTGGAAATCTCCCTCTGACCGGACGTTCTGGTATCGGGGAAGTTATCGGAGCATGTGGGGGAGTATGAGTGCCAATACTCGGTATTGGCACTAGTATCAGTATCGGTTCATCCCTACTTAGAAGTCTTGTTTCAGTTTATATATAGATATACTTGCACATTACATAGTTACATAGTATTTGAGGTTGAATAAAGACACTGGTCCATCGAGTTCAACCTATTGCGTGTCTGTGTGTGATTCTGCATGTGTAACAATGACTGGGCCCGGGGCAACTGCCCCGCGTTTAAAGACGGCCCTGTGTATGGTCCAGATCTGACCTGTCTGAGAAGAACTGTTTCCATGAATGGCTACTTGAGCATATCGCACGTTAGCTAGGCAACCACTAGAGGGAGCATTAAAAACAAACCTGGACATGAAATGTAAAAATCAAAATATGGAAAAGCAAGCATGGAAAGATGTGGAAGTCACGTGAACAATGACTCTCTAGTTAAGGTAGGAAGCCCAATTATGCACCGGCTGAAGATGTGCTATAGTCACCAAATAAATGTTAGGGAATTCCTGACAGAAGCCTGGCTGTCACCATGACCCGACCCAACCCATGCTGACCAGAACAAACCTGCAGATAAGGGCTTCTTACTATGATCTGACTTTACAGAATGACAAAGTTCCAGATCTGTGAAGGTACCGAAGCCAAAAGACCAGCATACTAACCAAGCAACCAGCATTCTCAGGAGGTCAGCAATGTCAGCCCCCCCTATATTTCTTTTAGGAAAGATTTGGCACTGATGGTGGTGGGGGGACGCCAAGAGATTTGGGTCAATAGGCAAAGTCGTAGAAATTACTTGTAGCTCAGAAAATAGGAGACCTAGGGGACTATTCACAAAGCTGCCGAAGGCAGCCGAGTGAATAGCCCAGCTGAAGTGAAGTGAGCCGGGCGCTGTTCGGCTATTCACTTTGGCTCAGTACGGCAGATTTCAGCTGTACATCGGCTGAAACCATCCGTACATCGGCTGCCTTCGGTCAGCCAAACATGCTCTGCATGTTCGACTGAGCCGAAGTGCAGATGGACTTCGATATCTGGATCGGTTGAGCCGAAGCTACGGCAGCTCACCTGCTGCCATTCGCTCCTATTCACATAAGGGCCAAACGACATTGAGCGAATAGCCGAATGCCGCCAAGCTCGGCTAATCTACTCCGTACCTCCGTGGTACCGAGCAGAATAGGAAATCAGTGAAAGGGGAAAAAAAAGTTGAAAAAATATGTAAAACCTCATAGTTCTAGCCGACCTGTAACAATGAGACTGTCACAGGTCGGCTCAGTAGATCGGGAGGTGAGCGAACACATACCGGCGTTCGCTCACCTCTCGATCCTGTCACGGCTCTCTGCCGTGACAGGGGGAGGGCTGGATTCCCCAACCCCCCCGCCCCCGCTCCGATCTGCCAGCGCTGACTGGCGGAACGGACGGGGGAGGGGGCGGGTACAGCTGGCTCTGCCTCTAGATAGGGAGAGCCAGCTGTCCCTCACGCAGCTGGACGGATCCCATCATCTACGTCGAGATCCGCTCCGGCGTCTCAGTATACCGCGAGCTGTAGCTCGTGGTATACTGAGCATAGGGTAACGGGAGGACGCTAGTTTGTGTCCTCCCGTTACCCCAAGGAGAACTATGGGGAAAAACACTGACCCCATAGTTCTCCTTTAAACAAATAGTCAAATTTAAAAAAAAATAAAGATTTTTTAAAGAAAAAAAAAACAAAAAGAAAAAAAAAAATCAATTGGGTGGAGCTAGCGGTGACAGCTAGTCCTATTGTGAATAGCCCTTACAGCAGCCCTTCGGTTCGACTGAATTGAAGGACTCCGGCGGCCGAAGAGAGCTGAAGGATCAGCCAAAGCTACGGCTGGACCCTTCGACTCTTTAGTGAATAACCCCCTTAGTTTTGAAGATATAGCAGCAGTTAAAGAGGAACCCCAGGCTACCCCCCCTTACTCCCAACCCCCCGCCCTGCAAGAGGTAAACTGCTCGTTTTTGCCTAGGGGACCGAATAAGAAGACATTCTCACCTGATTCTCGGCAGCTAGATTGGCCCCCGCAGACTCCCCCGGGCTCTTGTGGTCTAAGGACCAGTGGGTCATCATGTCTAATACACAGTATTAGACGTGAGGATGCCGAGGGACATACCACAGCCGGAGGGAGGGAGAGAGGTGAGCACTCACCGCTGCAAGACCGAGGTTCGGGTGAGTATTTCTTCTTTAGACGGTCCTGAGCAGTTGACCCTTGCAGCAGGGGTGTATCCACTGCAAGGCAAACTAGGCATTTGCCTAGCGCGCAACTTTCCAGGGGGGCGAAAAAAATGCTGCCCCCCAAACCAGTTAGGTAAGAGAAAAAAAAATGATATTATAAATGATTCATAAATGACTGCCAGTACCCCTGTACCTGGTGCTTCTTTGATTGGGGGGCCAACGTGTCCACCTATTCCTATATATATGCCGGCTGCAGCTCCTTCCTCTTCCTGGTCAACATGCCGTGCAATGTATTGGTGTGTGTGACTTTCATCCGGATGCCCTGGCAGTTCATGCGCCGGACCTCCCTGGGAAACCGGCACTCAAATCTCTGACTTCAGGCAGCGGAGGAGCTTCCACAGGACCCCAGGGCTGAGATCCAGATGGTCATCGAGCTCATTGGCACCTCCGTGGTGGTGAGTCGGGGGAAGTGCAGCCTATAAGCTCCGTGCAGGGTGATGTCTCTAGGGCGGGGCAAGCTACAGAGCCCAGCGGCCAAGGCAGAAGATTGGAGAATTAGAGGGCTCAGCATATGAAGGCAGAAGATCGGTAACTGCAGAATTAGAGGGCCCAGCATATGAAGGCAGAGGATCGGTGTTGCAGCTGCAGGATTAGAGACTAGCACAGCATGGCAGGGCAGGAGAGAACGGTTATTGTAGCTGCAGAACTAGGGAGCCCATCAAGCCAGGAATGGAGAAGGTGGCTATTGCAAAGGTAGAACTAGAGCGTCACGCTACGTTGATAGCGCAACCTGTCAGAATCTAAATACACCGGGTGCGCTGAATCCCGCGACTGACAGGTTATGCAAAATGTGGGGTGGGGCTAATTTAGATTAGGGAGGGGGGGTACTCGGGTTTAGTCTTGCATAGGGCAGCACAATACCCAAAAAAAACCACTGCCTTGCAGCGCAGGGGTAGCCCCACTGCAAAGGTTAACCTTTAAAAATCCTGGAGATCTTCTTTACATCTGGGGGTCAGGAGACAGAGACAAGGATGAAAATAAGAGAAGGCAATATAATTTTAAACAAAAAATGCTTTGCTTTCTTTTTGGGAGTTCCTTTTTCCCCCAAAAATGAATGTCCCGGTCTTATAATGACTGACAAAGATTGACAGAAGAGAGACTTGAAATATAGAAGCCGAGGGGCACCGGAATGCCGGGAAGAAGGATTCCGACCAGAGATGGGAACCGGACTGGTAATAGGATCATTCTGCACTTCACCACAGCGTGTGACAATGACTAATAAAAAGGAAGTGCCAGCGCATGTGCAACAGGAAACATTTTGTATGTGTCACGAGGAGATGGTTCTGAGGGATCCGAAAGCAGAACTGACTTCAGCATCAGAACTCGGCCTCTCCGTCAATGAAGCCGCGTCACGCCTTACAATTCCGCTTTGGTGACATTTGAAGATGGACTGTACTGTCAGCTCCTGGTGATAAGGACAAGCTTCAGGTATAGCACAACGTTCAATATTAAATATGTAAAGTGGAAATCTATACAGACGAGTCTAATCATTTATTTCTAGATGTGTAAGGCCTGGTGGTCCATTAGGGCTTTAGCACTGATTGTGCCAACAGCAGTTGGGGTCAACAGAACCAGATGGCAATACGGTGCCCTTGGGACAGTTAGCCCTCGTTCACACCTGAACGTTTTGTAGCGTGTTCTACGCTCGACGAACGCTCTACAAAACGCTCAAAAATATAAATCCCATTTAATTCAATGGGTCTGGTTCCCACCTTGCCGTATTTCAGCCTGTCCCTAACGCGCTACAAAACGGCCCACGCCTGAAAAGGTACATGTACTACTTTGGGCCGTTTTTGTTGCGCGTTTCCATTGGGATACAGTCAAATAGCCCTCGGAAACGCGCGTTTGTCGAATCGCGGTAAAAAAAACGCGCGACAGACACGCATATGCAATATGCCTAGGTGTGAACCAGGCCTAAAGGTTGGTGCCCGTTATATGGGAACTCTCGTGCACCTGCATGGCCATTGCATACCAAAGGATTTCTGAGCAGTCCAGCCTCCATTCCCACTAATGTGTCTCAGCTATCTGTGGGGACTTGGGGCAGGTTCACACCATTTTCCGGACCAGATCTGGTTCCAGTGCATTCCAGGCCAGACAAAATGAGACATGCAGTATTTTTCTGGTCTGGAACGGATTGCGCTGGTGTGAACAGAGGCCAGAAATAGCACAGGGATACATCAAGATGCATTTTGGGTCCGGAAACAATCTGATCTGGTCTGGAGATGATCTGGATGTGGTGTGAATGGGCTCTTAAAGTGACACTACACTCCGGAGTTAAACCTTAAAAATACATCCAAGTCCCTTAACTATTCACAGAAATGTATCTTATTTGTGTATCACTCGGCTGTAGATCCTCCAATCATCTCTGAATTGGCACTGACACTGTCCTTCCTTCTGGAGGGGGGCTACTTATGTTCCCCATCTCCCTGCATGTGTTGTAAAGTAGTCACCGCTCCAAGCTCGCTCCAGTGATGGACTACAATCTCAATTCAAATGATGGTTGTAGTCTATCATAGGAACCGCACTGCTGCTTCTGTTGGTGACCTCAATACAAATGATGATTGGATGGCCACCAACAGAAGCAGCAGTGTGGTTCCCGTGATGGACTACAACCATCATTTGTATTGAGATTTGTATTAAGAAACAATGAGGTTCAATGAAGGTAGCTGACCACCAGTGGTGTAAGGGACTATTATAAGTGTGTAATACAGGCCATCGACCGCAAACCTGAGAAGCAGTAGGGTGCACTGGAGGAAGCTGACCACCAGTGGTGTAGGGAGCTAATATAAATGTGCAATACAGGCCAATGGCCACCCTAAGGGTCAAAGGAGTTCATTGGAGGCAGCTGACAAGTGTGTAATACATATCACTGAACACCAACGTAAGGGGCAATGTGATTCATTGGAAGAAACTGACCATTGGCGGTTTAAGGATTATTTTAGGTGTGTAATACAGCCATAAACCACCAACATGTAAAGCAATGGGGTTCATTGGGGCAGCTGACCACAGTCATGTAGGGGGGCTGTTATAAGTGTGTGCAATACAGGTCACTGGCCACCCTGAAAGACAATGGGGTTCATTGGGGCAGCTGACCACAGTGATATAGGGGGCTATAATAAGTGTGTGCAATGCAGGTCACTGGCCACCCTGAAAGACAATGGGGTTCATTGGGGCAGCTGACCACAGTGATGTAGGGGGCTATTATAAGTGTGTGCAATGCAGGTCACTGGCCACCCTGAGGGACAATGGGGTTCATTGGGGCAGCTGACCACAGTGATGTAGGGGGCTATTATAAGTGTGTGCAGTACAGGTCACTGGCCACCCTGAAAGACAATGGGGTTCATTGGAGGCAGCTGGCCATTACTGGTGATTCAGGCCACAGACCACCAATGTTAAAACCAGTGGGATTTGTTTAAGGGAGCTTTCCGCCAGTAGGGTGGGTGGGGGGCTATTATAAGTGTGGAATTAAGCCCACTGGTTACCAATGCATCCCACCCAAAATTACAGCACCATAAAACAGCCCTTTTCTAATTCCATTGCCTCGGATCTACTAGCTGCCCGCAGGGTAACCAAAATTTTGGCAAATATCCACAGTGAATTGTTTACGTTACTAACCTTTTACACGGTGATGACTAGAGGTTGAAGGCACAATGATCCAGTCACCAGCAACAATTGTTCTCAGCTAGTGCAGTGTATCCCATAATTCCATCATCGCAATGAATCACTATCTTCCTGTTTCCGTGTCGTATTTTTGGATGCAGCCCCGTGACCCAAAATAACGGAGGAAAAGTGTGAGTTGCTGTTGTTACAGGCAAAACAACGGCACCTTATGGGATACACTGTGCTAGCAGAGAACAATGAATTGATGGTGACTGTACTATTGTACCTTCATCCTCTATTCATCACGGCTCTGTGATACGGTGTTATCACCCCCAGCCAGCCATCGTTTAATTAAATATAATGACTGTCCAGCGGCCTGACTGAAAAACAGACAAACATCCAAACTTTTGGTGTTCCCTTCCAACAATGAGATCAATCCGGTCCTAACATTCCCACCTGGATGTGCTGTTACCTCCTTCAGCTTCTCCGGGCAAAAGGCACCTAGGGAGGGGCAGTGTAAGCTTAAAGGAGAACTATGAGGGGAGTGCTTTTCACTCACCTCATAGTTCTAGCCGACCTGTGACAATGAGACTGTCACAGGTCGGCTCAGTAGATCGGGAGGTGAGCGAACACATACCGGCGTTCGCTCACCTCTCGATCCTGTCACGGCTCTCTGCCGTGACAGGGGAGGGGCTGGATTCCCCCCTCCGATCTGCCAGCGCTGACTGGCAGATCGGACGGAGGAGGGGGCGGGTACAGCTGGCTCTGCCTCTAGATAGGCAGAGCCAGCTGTCAGTCACGCAGCTGGGCGGATCCCGGCACAATTGTCGGGATCCGCTTCAGCTGCTCGCGGTATACTGAGCCTAGGGTAATGGGAGGACGCTAGTTTGTGTCCTCCCGTTACCCTAAGGAGAACTATGGGGAAAAGCCATAACCCCATAGTTCTCCTTTAATACAGACCCGTTCTGTGACATCGAAATGGGTGGAAGAGGTAACAAAATGGCTCCAGAACAGAACTATGCCACATGTGGGTGGGCCCGTGCCATCTGCTGGTGGCCTCTGAGAGAAGCCTCCAACATTCCCAACATTCTACGACTTCAAGACACCCTTTCGCTGTTGGTGTTCCACAATTTAACGTCAATGTATATAAAGGGAAATGATTTCTGGTTACGCTTTGCGCTCTGACTCTACCCAACACGGGGAAGGAGGGCTCCTTATGGTGCCCATATATATTTGGTCAAGGAACAAGACCTGGTCACGCTTGATCCAGGCCAGAGCAGAACTGATTCAGGAGCGAAAGCCACATTCGGGTGCATCAACACACACCTACAACAATCAACATGGACATAAAAAGGAAACCACAAACAATACCTCTACCCTTAAAAATCTTCCCTGTTGCCCATATTTCCCTGTTTTGCGGCAGGAACAATATCTGTTGATCTGCCAGAAATCCCGTAAGCTCCTAACTTCCTGTTAACCTCACAACACAATGCTTCTTCTGCACTGAAATGCCAAGAAATGTTCTCAGCCCTGCTTCTCTTCTTCAGAAACCACAGAACGCCTCTTCTTCTCTTCATCTCCATACCACAGCGGGGGGGGGGGGGGGGGTATTTTGTAGTCCACAGAGAAGAATCGGGGAGGGCTGGTAACACTGCTTGGGGTATCACTGCAGCAGAGGCAGGGAACTCATAAATACCTTCTTCAGTTTGATTTTTCCATGATGGTGCCCTTTAACAATAGGCAGTGCGTTTGTTTACCGGCTGGACGTGACATCTTCAGAGCCAGAAACATATTTAGTCGTTGAAGAGTGAAGTTGTCTGTGGAGATGTCCTGTATGGACTTACACAAAGACAGTCGTGGAAGGACTCTATGAAAAGGAAACAGTGGCATACCAATCTGCCAAAGACAGAGGATGCGAGGGCAATGACGGTGTTCTATCAAATGTTGTGACTACTTTGGAATGTGTGAGCGGTGACGAGGTCACACATTTTAACGTAATCCCGCCCAGTTTTTTCGGCGGGGGAATGTGTGACCGCCCATTAGGTCAAGCATTCCAACGATTTATCAGCTGTTCCAGGGCAGATCGGTTCACTGCGCATGTGCAGGGGAATCGATCTGCATTACCCCATCTGCTTGGAACAGCTGATCGGTCCTCAAATGTCACTTCTATCCGACTCTGTGAGTGCGATCTCACATTCCACCGCACTCATAGAGTCGGATAGAAGTGACATTTTGAGTGACATTTGAGGACTGATCAGCTGTTCCAGGCAGATGGGGCAATGCAGATCGGTTCTCCTGCACATGCCCAGTGAGCCATATGCTCTGGAACAGCTGACAAAGCGTTGAAATGCTTGACCTAATGGGAGCTCACACATTCCATCGGCGAAAAACTGGGTGGGATTACGTTAAAATGTGTGACCGCGTCACCGGTCACACATTCCAACACAGTCACAACATTTGATGGAACAATGGCGATCGTTACTGTTAAAGGAGAACTATGGGGTAAGTGTTTTTGCCCATAGTTCTCCTAAGGGTCACAGGAGGACATATACTAGCGTCCTCCCATGACCCAAAGCACAGTATATCGCGAGCTACAGCTCACTGTATACTGAGACCGCCGCAGCCGGGACGGATCCCGACATTACTGTCGAGATCCACCCAGTTGCGTGAGTGACAGCTGGCTCTGCCTATCTAGAGGCAGAGCCAGCTGTACCCGCCCCCTCCCCCATTCGTTCCGCCAGTCAGCACTGGAGGATCGGAGCAGGGAGGGAGGGAATCACTGTGGGGAGCCGTGAGTGACAGTCACGGCTCTCGGCAGGGAGATGATCGAGAAGTGAGCGAGCGCCGGTATGCGTTCGCTCACTTCACGATCTATTGAGCCGATCTGTGATAGTTTCATTGTCACACGTCGGCTCCAACTATGAGGTTGGGTGAAGTTCATGAGATCCAGCGCCATCAGGAGGCCCGCTGCTTGAGATCTAGCGCCATCAGGAGGCCCGCTGCTTGAGATCCAGCGCCATCAGGAGGCCCGCTGCTTCAGATCTAGCGCCATCAGGAAGAGACAGTCGGCTCCCAATGACTTATTAAAGAAAGATGGCGGCACGGGACAAAGTAAAAGGCTTTTGTAGAAACTAAACAAGTGGACGATATGAATTGGCACAATATGCAGGAAGGATGTGGAGCGGAGACAAGATGGAACACCCCGTGTTCCAATATACCAGGCAATTACTGTGAGCTCCTCTGGGGTGGGGCCAAATGCAGAGCTACCAGTACATGGGGTGACACATTCTTTTTTCGAAGAATTTCTCCAGAAAGATAAAGAGATAGAGAGAGAGAGCCCCGGCCAAGAACTGGTGAGAGTTCTTCTGATAACTGCTGGCAAGCTGCTGAGTGTTTGCTCCACAACAACAACTGTTTTATCCGTTTCGGAAATGAGAGGTTTTAATGAAAGCGATTGCAGAGCGCCAGATACTCCCCCCGAGATGAAGGCAAATATAGACAACAAATGTCTACACCCGCTGTGCCAAAAAATCCTGTGTTACACACAAATACATCACAAGCACATCAACCGCAACAGACTCACTAAATGTCACAGACATGTGGAGGGCGAGAGGAGAAAAGCTGCAGATGTCCCTGGACTGCTGTGCAAACTGAGCGCAACCTAACATGCTGACTACAGTAAAGGAAAGCGGGTGTTGCTTCAGGTTAGTCCAGGCTTGCCTGCTATAGACAAGTGCTCGTCCAGCTCCATTGCTGACAACCACTATACAGGAATATTGGATGACCGCACACCAGCTATGTCCCAACTCTTTCTTCATTGCTTCATAAAAGCATTGCCCAAAGATAAACTGAGACTGCTAATGCGTTTCATGCACACAGACGCTATGACTAAGTGTGAAGTGCGTCAGGGTATCTATCTATCTATCTAGCTATCTATCTATAATCTATCTATCTATCTATCTATCTATCTATCTATCTATCCATCTCTTGTCTATCTATCTATCTATCTATCTATCTATCTATCTATCTATCTATCTATCTATCTATCTGTCTCTCTCTCTCTCTAAGCTTTTCTTTGACCTTTTTTTCAGTCATGGCACGGCAGTATGCAAAATCTCAAGCCATCCCTAGTCTAAAGTGTACAAAACATAAATGTTAAAAACATGGTATGGCCCCATCAAAGAATGGGGTGCCCCCTGTCACATCAGAACCCCCCCTTCACATCAGGATACCCCTGTCCACACTAGGAGCTTCCTTTACATCAGTGCCCTCTCCTTTAAAATCAGAGTCCCTCCTCTTAAACT
>NW_017308761.1:68700-72549 GCF_000935625.1 Nanorana parkeri | reverse complement strand
AGAGCCCCCTCCTTTAACATTAGATCCTTCTCCCTGACAATAGGAGCTACCTTTACTTTAGAGTCCCCCTATTTCAGGAGCCCCCCTCACATTGCATGCCCCGCTTCACATTAGGTGCCAAGGAAGGGCAAGACGCTGGTTAACAATTTCTAGGCACCCATGAGGAAGCCAGAAGCCACCCTGGTTGAGAAAGGCTGATCTATCTATATATCTTTCTATCCATCTATCTATCTATCTCAGCTGGTGGCACGTTGACTCTAATGCCAAGTTTTTCCCTAAATGCCTAATTTGCATGCCAGCTTGTTCCTGGTAGATCAGTGTACACACACACACAGAGCCCTGCAGGATTAATGATTGAGAAAGGCTGAGTGACCGGCTGTTATCTCTTTAATAGGAGACGATTAGCGAGCTGTGAAAGCCAGCAACTGGAATTGAATCCGCGTTCCGGCTACTTGACTGCTCGAGCCCCTCTTTGGACTGGAACCTTACTAACTTCCTCTGCTTCAGTCTGTCCCCGTTCATCACTTCTCCGAGTCCCTGCTGAGCACCTTACATAAGTACTACAATTGCCTATTTCGGTCCACTTTCACTTTCTTTCTTCCACCGTCTGTGTTTCGATTTCCTTCTAACCACAGCCTGAATCCCGTCCGGCCAAATTTTTTCCGAAATACAGATTATGTCCCGGGGATAATCTTTCTTCTCTCGTCACATCTCTCCGGCACACATTGTGGCCGGTCCGTGCTACGATGCAGTAATCTCTCCATCTCCATCTCCAATCCATCACCTTGGTTAACTTGTCAAAGCCCGGAGGTCGGACGCGGAATGTCTCAGGCAGTGCCGTTCGGTGTGGTCCCGGGGCTGGCCCGAGGCTTGTGGGGGGGAACGGGCGCTTGGTTGGGGGTTCTTCTGTGTCTTATGGCTCTGGTGTACCAGTCGATTCATCTGGACAGTCTGCAGAGGGAACTTTCTCTGGTTCAGAAGAGTCGTGGAGCCTCCAGGCTGCAGGTGAGTGGAAATTCATGTTGCATTTTGCACAATTTTTTTTCAGCCGGTATTTTCTGTTTTTATTGGCTCTCACTGCTGGAATTAAGAAAGTTGTAGCAAATTACTTTTAGCGTGAATTGAACTATTTGTATGTCATATCTTCTGGGTTAAAGAACCTGCTGCCCCTAAATTGGCTCCTTAATTATTATGTTGAATACGTCCTAGGTCACCTACTTGGAAAAGGTGCACAGATCAAGACACGCCTCAAAATTTACTTGGTACATCCCAGCTTACAAAGTACTGAGGCCGAAGGACAACTTGAAGCTGGTGTTTTCAGAAGGTCAACAATGGTGGCCCCGTATTTCACTTAGTATAGTTTTCCTTTAAAGCGTCACTCAGCTAAAACTTATTGGGCCAGATAAGCTAAGATTGGCTGTTGCTGAGGGAATGTGAATGGTCCCGCGTGACATCTAAGTATAGATTATTTGACACATAGTAGAATGTGTACTTCTCTTGCGCCATCATCCTCCTGGTGCAATGCTGCGAGTCTCTATTGGCATCAAATGTTGACAATCTAATTTTCTAAACCCACAAAAGAAGCTCCTCCACGGCTCAGGATAGAAATGAGCCGGGTGCTTGCCGCTGGGAGCACATCCAATATGAGCCAATACCAACAAAAGAAAAGCCGGCCGCACACCCGATTTCTCTGCGATTGTTTTCTGGAACTTGTACCACATCACTGGTGTCCCTCCCAAGGTCCACCATCTCTGACACGTTTAATTTTCTGAACCATTATAGATTTGGAGAAGATTGTGAGACTTTTGGTATTTTTTTTTTGTTTACAATTGGTGCACTAGTCGTATCTTTCTTTTCAAACCCTTCAAATTGAACTATTATTTGGTGCATCCCCCCCAAAAAGAAGGTTTCCATGCACTAAATGTTTGCCGCACCAACGGTAGTTTATCAAGCCCATTGTGTAGCTTCGGTTGGTAAGGAGCCGAATCCCGATAAGGGCCCATATATGGGGAGTCAAGGATTCACAAACTTTTGCTTGTTCAGAAGGTCTTCATGGAGATTTCAGGGGATCATAGAATTCTGGAATCCAGCCAATCGTGATTGCGAGAGGAGAAACTGAAAGTTTACAATGAGTGGATCGATTTGCATACTTCTTGTGTCTGTTGGGGTCTCTGGTGTTGACACCTGTCAAGGCTGTTACATATTTTTCGTTATTAAGAATGCAAATCGAGGAGTGAGACTTCCCCTTATGAGAATTGTTGCTTGAATGTGCCTATGTTTGATTTCTGGGCAGTTTGGTTGAACCAGCAGCAAATTGGCAAGAACCCTGAACCCGATCACCACTGAAGTCAATGATGACCAAATTCGGGTGGGCTGTACACTCCGCTACATGACAGACTTCTGGCTGTGGTGCTTTAAATTTCCTGCCAGGGATCCCGGGTGAAACCATTGATCGAATTTGGTAAATAACATCACCTGGAATTGCGAGCAGTAAATATAAATGACCAAAACCAGGAATCTGTTATTTAGCAGAGGGAGTATGGCATGTTTTGATCGGTAGACGATAGGTCATAAGTATTGGTGTTGAATACCTTGCTGGAGGCCATAATTGATGTGGATTACCTCAATGGTGGCCATGATTGATACAGATTACCTCACCGGAGGCCATGATTGACATGGATTACCTCACTGGAGTCCATGTTTGATGTAGATGACCTCACTGGAGTCCATGTTTGATGTAGATGACCTCACTGGAGTCCATGTTTGATGTAGATGACCTCACTGGAGTCCATGTTTGATGTAGATGACCTCACTGGAGTCCATGTTTGATGTAGATGACCTCACTGGAGTCCATGTTTGATGTAGATGACCTCACTGGAAGCCATAATTGATATGGATTACCTTACTGGAGGCCACAACTGATGTAGATTACCTTATTGGAGGCCATGACTGATGTGGATTACCTCACTAAGGTCCATGATTAACACTGGACTTACTTCAGGGGACATTAATAAAGTTTAAATTACTAAAACCGGGCATCGGTTATTTAGCAGCGGGAGTATGGCATGTATAGATCAGTAGACGATAGGTCATCAGTATTGGTGTTGAATACCTTGCTGGAGGCCATAATTGATGTGAATTACCTCAATGGTGGCCATGTTTGATGTAGATGACCTCACTGGAGTCCATGTTTGATGCAGATGACACACTGGAGGCCATAATTGATATTGATTACCTTACTGGAGGCCACAACTGATGTAGATTACCTTATTGGAGGCCATGACTGATGTGGATTACCTCACTAAGGTCCATGATTAACACTGGACTTACTTCAGGGGACATTAATAAAGTTTAAATTACTAAAACCGGGCATCGGTTATTTAGCAGCGGGAGTATGGCATGTATAGATCAGTAGACGATAGGTCATCAGTATTGGTGTTGAATACCTTGCTGGAGGCCATAATTGATGTGGATTACCTCAATGGTGGCCATGATTGATACAAATTACCTCACCGGAGGCCATGATTAATGTGGATTACCTCACTGTAAGCCATGATTAATGTGGAATACCTCACTGGAGTCCATGTTTGATGTAGATGACCTCACTGGAGTCCATGTTTGATGTCGATGACCTCACTGGAGTCCATGTTTGGTGTAGATGACCTCACTAGAGTCCATGTTTGATGTAGATGACCTCACTGGGGTCCATGTTTGATATAGATGACTTCACTGGAGTCCATGTTTGATGTAGATGACCTCACTGGAGTCCATGTTTGATGTAGATGACCTCACTGGAGTCCATGTTTGATGTAGATGACCTCACTGGAGTCCATGTTTGATGTAGATGAC
>NW_017308761.1:47684-65171 GCF_000935625.1 Nanorana parkeri | reverse complement strand
CCATGTTTGATGTAGATGACCTCACTGGAGTCCATGTTTGATGTAGATGACCTCACTGGAGTCCATGTTTGATGTAGATGACCTCACTGGAGTCCATGTTTGATGCAGATGACACACTGGAGGCCATAATTGATATTGATTACCTTACTGGAGGCCACAACTGATGTAGATTACCTTATTGGAGGCCATGACTGATGTGGATTACCTCACTAAGGTCCATGATTAACACTGGACTTACTTCAGGGGACATTAATAAAGTTTAAATTACTAAAACAGGGCATCTGTTATTTAGCAGTGGGAGTATGGCATGTATAGATCAGTAGACGATAGGTCATCAGTATTGGTGTTGAATACCTTGCTGGAGGCCATAATTGATGTGGATTACCTCAATGGTGGCCATGATTGATACAAATTACCTCACCGGAGGCCATGATTAATGTGGATTACCTCACTGTAAGCCATGATTAATGTGGAATACCTCACTGGAGTCCATGTTTGATGTAGATGACCTCACTGGAGTCCATGTTTGATGTCGATGACCTCACTGGAGTCCATGTTTGGTGTAGATGACCTCACTAGAGTCCATGTTTGATGTAGATGACCTCACTGGGGTCCATGTTTGATATAGATGACTTCACTGGAGTCCATGTTTGATGTAGATGACCTCACTGGAGTCCATGTTTGATGTAGATGACCTCACTGGAGTCCATGTTTGATGTAGATGACCTCACTGGAGTCCATGTTTGATGCTGATGACATCACTGGAGGCCATGTTTGATGTAGATGACCTCACTGGAGTCCATAAGTGATGTAGATTACATTATTGGAGGCCACAACTGATGTGGACTACCTCACTAGAGGCCATGTTTGATGTGGATTACCTCACTGGCAGCCATGATTAACACTGAATTTACTTCAGGGGACATTAATAAAGTTTATTTCGTAAAGCCGGTAAGTATGTGGTTGTGTTTTATCTCATTAGAGCACTTTGCACAGTGGTGGGGTGTTTTTTTTAAAAACTTTTAACTCTTTGTAGTAATGGGTCAGGGGTGGGGTGGATATCTGGTCACTCCTTATTATAAAAAGGTGCTTACAAATTCCAAAAGTCCCCCTCATGTTACCCCTACCTTCTTTTTTGAGGACACAGAAGTGGCAATAAGGGTCCTTTGCATGGGGGAGGCTTTGACACACCCCTTGCAAGGTACCCCCCCCCCAATGTTGAAAGGCATGTGGCTAGGTATGGTCCAGGAAGGTGAAAGGTGGACGCATACTCGCTGTCCTCCCTTTCCTGGCTATTCAGGCTGCATATCTGGATAAGGGTCTGGCTGGAATATTAAAGGCGGTAAACCCCATGCCATTTTTTTCCTTTTACATTGTCACTTAACAATCTGGAAGCCCCCTTTTATAAGAGGGCAACCAGACATCTGTCTTCTCCAAGAAAAATTAGTAAAGGGGTACAAAGAGTTAAAAAAATAACAAAAAACAACACCATGAAAACTTCCTCTAAAGCAATAAAACACAAACATACTTTACCGGCTTTAATAGTATTGTTTATTGGGGTCCCCCAGCGTAAATACTGCGTCCAGTAAGGTAATCCACGTCAATCATGGTGTCCAGTGAGGTAATCTACGTCAATCATGGCGTCCAGTAAGGTAATCCGCGTCAATCATGGCGTCCAGTAAGTTAATAAACGTCAATCATGGCGTCCAGTAAGGTAATCCACGTCAATCATGGCGTCCAGTAAAGTAATCCACATCAATCATGGCGTCCAGTAAGGTAATCCACGTCAATCATGGCGTCTAGTAAGGTAATCCACGTCAATCATGGCGTTCAGTAAGGTAATCCACATCATTCATGGCGTCCAGTGAGGTAATCCACGTCAATCATGGCGTTCAGTAAGGTAATCCACGTCAATCATGGCGTTCAGTAAGGTAATCCACGTCAATCATGGCGTCCAGTAAGGTAATCCACGTCAATCGTGGCGTCCAGTAAAGTAATCCACATCATTCATGGCGTCCAGTGAGGTAATCCACGTCAATCATGGCGTTCAGTGAGGTAATCCACTTCAATCATGGCGTCTAGTAAGGTAATCCACGTCAATCATGGCGTCCAGTGAGGTAATCCATGTCAATCATGGCGTTCAGTAAGGTAATCTACATCAATCATGATGACCCATTGCCCGCCAATCTGCACACGTCACCATCCCACCACTAAATGACAGTCTCCCGCCGTGAATCCTGGGTGACATCATTTACCAGATTAGGTCAATGTCACCTAAAATTAGTTCTAGCTTTTCAGAGTCAAATCTGCGATGTCTATGACAATATGAATGATTCACTGCTCTCTGTACAGCACTGCGGTATATGTCAGAGCTATATAAATATAATCATCATAGTGTGAGACTGTGGGGGAGGGGACATTAGAGTGTAAGCTCCTCTGTACAGAGACTGATGTCACTGTGGGGAAGGGGGGGGGGGCATTAGAGGGTAAGCTCCTCTGTACAGAGACTGATGTGACTGGCTGAGTCTTCTCTGTACAGCGCTGTGGTATATGTCAGAGCTATACAAAGACTAAAAAACAGTAAGTCAGTCCTCAAAGCCTCTGCAACTGGCATGCGGTCGGTGCGCTTTTGAGAAATATTACGAAACATCATACGATCCGGTCTGTCTGTTTATAGCAGATTTTACTGACTGTTCCTCTTCCTACAGACAGCAGGTTAGAATGTTATTGTGGGTTCGCTGCGTCACTAACTGCAAAGTCACTTCCCTCACTGCTCTAAGGCTGTTAAATCGCGTTGTTTCCCCGTATCTTCAGAAACAAATCACTTCTACTGTCGTGGTAACCAACCCGCTTCCCTATTTATAACGGTCTGGCCCTCTAGCAACTTCAGCGCCAAATTATAGCTAATTTGCCTGCAAAGGTCAGGTGGTCATAATAAACTGGCCACTCAGTGTAGCTCTGACATATACCGCAGCGCTGTGCACCCTAATGTCCTGACCCAACATATAGTACACAACAAGTGTATTACCTGTAGTGATTGCTGACAGGCAGAGGTCTTGTATTTGAACGCGAGCAGTCGCTGGTTACATTCACCTTGCATTTGAGATGCTTCTGAGCTCCTTCTGACTTGCATCTGAGCGGCTTTTGCAGTCCTACTGAATTGCATCGGGAGAAGATCAGCAATGGCTTGCGGTATAGCACATAACAAGGTCTATGATGCTTTAGAAATTCCATGGCCGCTGCACTATATTGAATCCAATATGACTTTTTGATAAATAAGAGATACTTGTTGTTTTGCTACGTGAGGGGAAGGACAATAAAGTGGATCTTTCAGTAACTTGACAAGTCGGCATGAATAAACCGCTGACATCACAACATACAGTAAATGGCATCATTTTCTAGAGAAGCTCCGAATTTTATAATCCTTGAGCTCTAATCAGTGACTTTGCCTGGGCTGAGATGATGTCATCAGTCTGCTGCAGGCAGGAGAAAGCATTTCCTCAGTCTCCCCTCCCCCAGTAATCAGACTGTAACTTTGTCAGAAGGTAAAAAGTTTGCACAGTAGCATCACAAGAGGGGTGCAGCCCACACCATCAGAGGGGGTGACACCAAAATGACTGACAGTTGGGCACTTGATCATGGACGGAGAGCTCAACAGCTGCATGGGAGAGGAGGGGACCCAGTTGTGTACCTTATACCGCCGGATGAACGTCCTCACCTCTCTGTGCCGACGTCCATCACCGAGATGGCCGCCGGCAGTTAAGTGCAGGCCACGTCACGCGTGCGTAATCATGTCCCAGTGCAGGGCTGTAGCTTGCTTCTTTTGCGCCCAAGGCAAGAACAGAAAATTGTGCCCGACGCTGCGCACAAACAGGAAGTGATGTAAAGCACTTCCTGTTCATTCATAACTGGGGACACATAGTACTATGTGTCCCCTGTTATTGACAAACACTGGAGTGATCAGTTATCACTCCAGTGTTTGCTCTGCACAAAGGATTGGTAAATCTCACTGATATTTACCCATCCTCCCGCTCTCCATCCTGAGCGCTGAAGCCAGCGGGGGGGCGGAGGGAGCGCTTCCACTTCAGGATTGCCGGTGAGGAGAGAGTCGCCCGCTGCCTCTGCCCATACAGGCGGGGGGAGAGCAGCGGTGATCCGAAGAGAAGCTGGAGCCTGTGCCGCCCCTCTTCTCCCTAGAGCTGTGGCTGTGTTGGCCACCTGGCGCCCCTGTTTCTATGTCGCCCTGTGCTCGCCATGGCAACAGGAGCGAGGGAGCACAGCCAGGCCGGTCCTGGACGCGTCCCCTCTCAGCTGCGCCTGAGGCGAGTGCCTCACTCGCCTCATGATAGCTACAGCCCTGTCCCAGTCGGTAACACCCAACCTGGGGACACCTCTGAGCCTGCAGCCATGTCAGACATCTGATGCTCGGTCCACTTTAAACTAGGAATACAAATGGGATCCATTGAAGGTCGCACATAATACACAGACTTGTGGTCCCTCACCGATGGGATTTGTTATCTGCGGTATACCATTCTCGGCATTGCCAATGTGCAAATGAAGACGGTTTGGTGGATTAATATCGTCACATCAACGGTGACAGGATTTAAAAAAATGGCTTCCTTTCCAAGTTCCTCTTTGAACTGAAATTCATCATTTGCGCAACTTAATTACAAACAGCCAGATAAACTCTCCCTCGGGTGTTTCCTGCAGATATCATGTCGCAACAAAGCACAGAATAAAATACAATAAATCTACTTTAAAAGGTAAATTCCAGATTCGGCGATTCAAGAATCCGAGTCACATGATCCCGAGCCAGGAATTCAGCCGGTGAGACGTCCCGCTGCACAATGGGGGAATGTTATTGTTATAGAAGAATTCCTATTAAACAATTTCAATGATATATCAGTACACAGGGGGATCCATCTCCGTAGATGACGTATCGATGCCATGACTACTATTTAGGGTGCATGGCACAATGGATCTCCCAGGATCCGGCTGATTACTATTTAGGGTGCGTGGCACAATGGATCTGCCAGGCTCCGGCTGATTACTATTTAGGGTGCATGATTTAGGGTGCATGGTACAATGGATCTGCCAGGCTCCGGCTGATTACTATTTAGGGGGCATGGCACAATGGACCTGCCAGGATGCGGCTGCTTACTATTTAGGGTGCATGATTTAGGGTGCATGGTACAATGGATCTGCCAGGCTCCGGCTGATTACTATTTAGGGGGCATGGCACAATGGACCTGCCAGGATGCGGCTGCTTACTATTTAGGGTGCATGATTTAGGGTGCATGGTACAATGGATCTGCCAGGCTCCGGCTGATTACTATTTAGGGGGCATGGCACAATGGACCTGCCAGGATGCGGCTGCTTACTATTTAGGGTGCATGATTTAGGGTGCATGGTACAATGGATCTGCCAGGCTCCGGCTGATTACTATTTAGGGGGCATGGCACAATGGACCTGCCAGGATGCGGCTGCTTACTATTTAGGGTGCATGATTTAGGGTGCATGGTACAATGGATCTGCCAGGCTCCGGCTGATTACTATTTAGGGGGCATGGCACAATGGACCTGCCAGGATGCGGCTGCTTACTATTTAGGGTGCATGATTTAGGGTGCATGGTACAATGGATCTGCCAGGCTCCGGCTGATTACTATTTAGGGGGCATGGCACAATGGACCTGCCAGGATGCGGCTGCTTACTATTTAGGGTGCATGATTTAGGGTGCATGGTACAATGGATCTGCCAGGCTCCGGCTGATTACTATTTAGGGGGCATGGCACAATGGACCTGCCAGGATGCGGCTGCTTACTATTTAGGGTGCATGATTTAGGGTGCATGGTACAATGGATCTGCCAGGCTCCGGCTGATTACTATTTAGGGGGCATGGCACAATGGACCTGCCAGGATGCGGCTGCTTACTATTTAGGGTGCATGATTTAGGGTGCATGGTACAATGGATCTGCCAGGCTCCGGCTGATTACTATTTAGGGGGCATGGCACAATGGACCTGCCAGGATGCGGCTGCTTACTATTTAGGGTGCATGATTTAGGGTGCATGGTACAATGGATCTGCCAGGCTCCGGCTGATTACTATTTAGGGGGCATGGCACAATGGACCTGCCAGGATGCGGCTGCTTACTATTTAGGGTGCATGATTTAGGGTGCATGGTACAATGGATCTGCCAGGCTCCGGCTGATTACTATTTAGGGGGCATGGCACAATGGACCTGCCAGGATGCGGCTGCTTACTATTTAGGGTGCATGATTTAGGGTGCATGGTACAATGGATCTGCCAGGCTCCGGCTGATTACTATTTAGGGGGCATGGCACAATGGACCTGCCAGGATGCGGCTGCTTACTATTTAGGGTGCATGATTTAGGGTGCATGGTACAATGGATCTGCCAGGCTCCGGCTGATTACTATTTAGGGGGCATGGCACAATGGACCTGCCAGGATGCGGCTGCTTACTATTTAGGGTGCATGATTTAGGGTGCATGGTACAATGGATCTGCCAGGCTCCGGCTGATTACTATTTAGGGGGCATGGCACAATGGACCTGCCAGGATGCGGCTGCTTACTATTTAGGGTGCATGATTTAGGGTGCATGGTACAATGGATCTGCCAGGCTCCGGCTGATTACTATTTAGGGGGCATGGCACAATGGACCTGCCAGGATGCGGCTGCTTACTATTTAGGGTGCATGATTTAGGGTGCATGGTACAATGGATCTGCCAGGCTCCGGCTGATTACTATTTAGGGGGCATGGCACAATGGACCTGCCAGGATGCGGCTGCTTACTATTTAGGGTGCATGATTTAGGGTGCATGGTACAATGGATCTGCCAGGCTCCGGCTGATTACTATTTAGGGGGCATGGCACAATGGACCTGCCAGGATGCGGCTGCTTACTATTTAGGGTGCATGATTTAGGGTGCATGGTACAATGGATCTGCCAGGCTCCGGCTGATTACTATTTAGGGGGCATGGCACAATGGACCTGCCAGGATGCGGCTGCTTACTATTTAGGGTGCATGATTTAGGGTGCATGGTACAATGGATCTGCCAGGCTCCGGCTGATTACTATTTAGGGGGCATGGCACAATGGACCTGCCAGGATGCGGCTGCTTACTATTTAGGGTGCATGATTTAGGGTGCATGGTACAATGGATCTGCCAGGATCCGGCTGATTACTATTTAGGGTGCATGGTACAATGGATCTGCCAGGATCCTGCTATGTCCAAGCAAGGCTTAGGACAGCTCTCTGGAAGGAAAAATGAGCTCCAGTTCAGTCTGAACCCCAGTTCATCAGAACCTGGAAGGAAGCTGTCTGGGCCAGCCAAATGAGCTGTGGCTGGGGGAATTCCTGCCTCAAAGTTGCCTATAAACAGGGAGTGCGGGTTGCTGATGACATCATTGACCAAATACGGCCATACTGATGTGACATCACTGACCAAATACAGCCATGTGGACATACTGATGTGACACCATTGACCTAATATGCCCATGTGGCCAAGCTTGATGTGACATTATTGACCAAATACACTGAGTGACCGGATTATTATGACCACCCCATCAGCACTTCATTGGGCCGCCTCGTGACTCCACGAGATGATAAAAGGTGATGCGAGGAATCTGACACGGCACTGTTGCCCTTCTGTTGTCTTGTATCAGTCTTGCCCCTCCCCCGTTCTGCCCTAACATTGACTAGTCGCTGACGGCCACAATTCGCACGTTCAGACCCAGATTTTCGGCTGACAGTCCAGTCTTTAAACACTTTAACAATGAGCCGCTCTTGAACATGTAACGAATTCTGCTGTTTTGCTGATACTCGCTCAATGGCTCCGAGCGCCAACAATCATCCCACGTTCAAAGGCTGTTAAATCGCGTTGTTTCCCCGTATCTTCAGAAACAAATCACTTCTACTGTCGTGGTAACCAACCTGCTTCCCTATTTATAATGGTCTGGCCCTCTAGCAACTTCAGCCCAAAATTATAGCTAATTTGCCTACAAACGTCAGGTGGTCATAATAATCTGGCCACTCAGTGTATAGCCTTGTGGCCATACTGATGTGACATTATAGACCCAGTATGGCCCTGTGGCCATATTGACGTGACATAATTTACCATAAATGGCCAAATCTGGTCAATGATGTCATCAACATCCTGTCCCTTTACGTGATGTTGCGGGGCAGGGAATGCCAGCGTCCTTTTGGGTTTGGAAGAAATTGAGTTTGAAGCGAACCCAATTGCAAGCTGACTTGAATAGACTGTGAAACAGAGAAGCGGAAACAGAAACCCGAGGGCCACGGCTCGTGCAGACAAATTAATAAAAATGATAAAATTGCAGTTAAAGTACGAATTACGGCAAATCATCAGGAAAAATCTCTCCACTGGTAAACCAGGTCACACCATTAGATGCGGTGGTGATGCACCCTCAGGGAGTAGGTCCATGACGCCCTGCACGGACAGCAAGACCCTTATCTACCCGCTTCTGGCCGAGCTATCATCCAAAGTCAACGCTCTGTGCGCACAGGCAGCAGTCCCAAGCCACTCTCCTGACTTCTCTAAGTGCTTCCATTGACAGATGAGCATTCATGCGCTTAATCTAAAAGGCACAAAGGAACATGAGACATGTAGTTCTGGAACATGAGGCGACGTGACCTTTCATTGATATAAACGGAGCACACCGCCCAAGCGGAGGTTCAGAGAAACGTAGCTGAGAAGGGCCAAGCGAAGTGTATGTTTTGGGACCAATTGAGGAAAAATACTTTATGGTTACACTTTGTTGGGTGGATTTGAAAGGAAAACAAAAGTGTTTGATGCTACCTCAATGCACAAGCTCACCAAGCTAACCGCCTTCATCAACCTGCGACTTAATCCACAAGCTCACCAACCCAACCGCCTTCATCAACCTGCGACTTAATCCACAAGCTCACCAACCCAACCGGCTTTATCAAGCTGCGACTCAATCCACAAGCTCACCAAGCCAACCGGCTTCATCAAGCTGCGACTCAATCCACAACCTCACCAAGCCAACCGCCTTCATCAAGCTGCGACTCAATCCACAAGTTCACCAAACCAACCGGCTTCATCAAGCTGCGACTCAATCCACAAGCTCACTGAGCCAACCGGCTTCATCAAGCTGCTTGGCTGCAAGGCACAGTACATACAGTATAGGTGTCCTGAAGCTCCAATGTTTGAATGGCAGTGGTCTTTGTAGACGTTTCATGAGTCATTCATCTAATGAGCATAGAGCTGCTGCTTTATCTTCTTTGACATCTTGCAGATCACTGCTGCGGGTTTTCTGTTTTAGGGTGGCTCCATTGCCTTTCAGGGTTGTATGGAGCCACCGTTGCATGCGCGCTCCCGACTTACAGTCCTGCGCAGTGTGAGTTAGCACAAACACACAGCACCGAAGTGTAGGGACGGTCACATAGTTGCTCAGGTTGAAAAAAGACACAAGTCCATCGAGTTCAACCTATAGAGATAAGAGAAGAAAGGAGAAAAACCTAAAACAGAACGCTGTGCCTACAGTTACCCCCTGTTGATCCAGAGGAAGGCTAAAATATACCCCTATAAAGCACCGTTCAATTTGCTCCAACAGGGGAAAAAAATTCCTTCCTGACCCCATAAGGCAATCGGATATTCCCGGCATCAACAATCTCTGGTGCTTAATATACCTATACAAGTCACTATCCTGCTCCCCCCTCCTCCAGCCTCCACCCTAATTGATTGACTGTACACTGCCATCCTATGGGACCAACTCCATGTGACATCGCCAATGTCCTCTCTCCACGACAGGAAGTTAAGGGCCGCAGCTCTGTAATATATAAACTGTGAGTCATTGGGCACAAATGATTTATGGGGGGAGGTTCATTTGGCTCATCAAAAGTAGTAAGGCATCTGCCCAAGGAGGTGCCCTTTAAATTTTTTTTTTTTTTTGGGAGATGACAGGTTCACTTTAATCCAATTAATTCCTTTTGGCAGGCGAAGAAATACTGTGACACGTCGCTGTGCCAGCGGCAGAAGAGGGAGGCCCCCTGCCCCAGAAAAAAGAGACACAATGGTAAGACTAAGCAGGAGGAGCATGTCAAAGGATTCGATCTATTTAAAGGAACAGTAACACACTTTTTTTTTACAGAATATTTATAATATATGCAGATTTTTAATATATTTAAATTATCTTCTTACTATATGCAAATTATCAGTTAACTTGGATGAGGAGCCGGCTTCCTCTTTTCTTCTTGCTGCAGTGCTGACCATCCTTTGTAGTCCTAGCCGCACCTACAATAAAAATCAAGGACCACACACATTTCTAGTACGTTACAGCAAGCCATGTCGTCAGGCTATGCTTCCATTAAAAAAACTTTCCATTCCTAAAAAAAAAAGATTGATAGAAGAGTTGTAAAAACAAAAGGCTCATTTAAAGGGCTCATCCATCCCATGTGCAACACGTTCATTTTTGCACTGCATTTTTTTTCTTTAAGCCCGTGGAGTGCGCATTGAAACACCCAAAAAGTGAACAAAAAAAGTGCACAGAAGGGGTGCTATCTAAATGGTCCGTCTCCCGAAGAGACAGGGCCCATCCCTGACCCCCCGGGGAGCAAGGCTCCTGACAGGGGAAGGGCACTCGTGTCCACCTGACCGAAGCCAGGCGGACCCATTCCTTGTGGCCAGCCGAAGCCGACCACTGAGTACTAGGTTGGGGTCTCCCCCGAAGAGAGATCCCCGATTCAGGGGAGGAAAGAACCTAAGGGCCACACATCCTCCCCGTAGACTTCAGGGTAGGCCCGAAGATCCACACCCTCCATCCTGTGGAGTGAAAAACACAAAAATAAAGTGTAGAGTGCACATACAAGTGAGAAAAATAATTTAGAGTGCCAGAGTACAATACAATGGCTGGGCCTTTGTGGCCCGGTAATAAAAATGACCCCTGGTCTTAGCCAAAAGGTCTAGCCCAAGAGGCGATGTGCAGCAAAAGTCCCAAACCCATAGTGCTACTAGGGCACCCCTGGGTCACCACTCTAGGGGGCTTAAACACCACAGGCTTTCCTGAAGCATGTAACCTCCCTTATGTGGCAGTGTATGGTCCGAAGAAGCAGGCATCAACAGTGCTACATGTGTAGGTGCCTTGACATAATCCACCCGGCTAAGCTCCACCAGAGCTTGCCCAGGGTGGACTTCTGCAGCAAGGGAACATGGCTCAGTGAGTATATTTTTCGGGAAGGGGACGCGGGGGGCAGTGGCACAGGGCTGGCTTAAATGCTGGCTCTTAATATTCTTGCCACCCTCCTTATACTATGTAGTGATATAGTAGGTATCACGTACCTGGTGAGAGACCGACAGCTGAGGAGGCTTCTCTTACTTCTCGTGTCCTACACCCCGTGGAGGTGGGAACAGGGAGTTAGAGGAGGCGAGGAGCACGAGTGCCACAGGTGGGATCAGGCACTGGTGCAAGGAAAGTCCAGGAGCGGATAAGCCAAATCAGGAACGAAGTCAAGGATAGCCATGGATCAGAACCAGCCGGGCAGCGAGGTAAGTCCAGGAAACAGGCCGAGGTCAGGGGCAGACAGCGACCAAGAAGAGTCCAAACAATCCGAGTCAAGAGGGTACAGGCAGAAGTCTTCAACAGGATAATGGGCACAAGAACACACACACAGCTGAAAGACC
This sequence comes from Nanorana parkeri, assembly GCF_000935625.1. NCBI lineage: Eukaryota > Metazoa > Chordata > Amphibia > Anura > Dicroglossidae > Nanorana > Nanorana parkeri. Next base: position 53,490 of record NW_017308761.1, on the reverse strand, counting down.
ATCAGCACATGTGCCTTCCCAGCCCATGGCCAGACAAGGTAGACCCGTCTAAATCAGGAGCAACTGGGCCCTGCCAGATACCAGCACCCGAGAAGTACTCCCGACCCCACTCTTATGCGAGTGGATGCTCAATTCGGTTTCCTTCCCATAGCCAGGACCTTTTAGGACCCCCATCACCAGGCAGGGTACTCAGATTCCAGCCATACAAGCCATAAGGCCAGTACAGCGGCTCCTTTCCCCCCCTGCAACTGATTAGAACAGATTTTTTTTTTGATTGAACAGATACTACACTTGATCTTAGCCAAAAGGCAGAGAAGCGATTTTTGCACGGCATTGGGTTATCTAATGTGGACCGAGGGTCAGTGGCAGCCCATGGAAAGTAAATGAGGATGTTGTTTTAAACAGCCCCGATGCTGGCGACGTACACTGTACGTCGTCAGTCACGAAGGGGTTAAAGGCCAACACAAAATAACTTTTTGCCACATTCCCTTTCACCCATCTTGTTCCCTTGCCTGTCGTCATTGATCCTATTCTCGTCTTCTCACTGCCCAGGGTTAAAACCCATTCCTCCCGTTGGCTCGGGGCACTAAGAAGTAATTGTGAAATGTCTGCAGAGTGTACTTGTCTGCTTCTAGCAAGTCATGCATTATGGTCTGTGAGACAATTAAAGTGCCAGCGGCTAATCTCTGTTATGCAAATACACTTTATATTTGTAATCTGTTTCCTCGTTCCGGTGCCAGACTCAGAACAAAGATAACATTGATCAGAAGATGGGGAAGCGTCATGATAGGAAGGCGACGAACGGTGTGGGATCTAAGCAGTGGCCAAAAAAATGGAAACCTTTGCTGAGTAATGCCTTGGTTGACGTTTGGCCCTGAGAACGGCTAACTCATACAAGGGCTTCTATGGTGTGTCTATATTGTATTCCTATTAGAAGGCCAGCCTGCTTTGCAAAGTGAGCTGCACCCTCCCATAATAAATGTTTATTTGAAAGATAACGATATTATTAAAAAAATTAAAAATAAGACATTTATGGCCCATTCACACTTCTTTGCACCCGTGTGTTGAATAATGGCACCTGTGTTAATGTGTGTTGTGTCACACACCAACTTGTGTTGCATGCATGAATGGGCTGCCTATGCACTAGAAGCAGCCAAAAAAACAGGCATGCACCCTTGCTCCAACGCAACACAATGTGGTAGTGTGGTACCATGCACTGTGGTGCGCTGCAAAGCTTGAGCGTCAGGGCTGAGTTGCCTTTGTGCATTGGGGTGCCATTGAAAATTTTACTGCAATGCACCCGATCGCAAAGCTGTGTTTTAACCCTAAAGCCCAACTCCAGTCTCACCCCCTCCTTGCAGGTTTGCAGCAGGTTCTAGCTGTTCATTCTAGAAGGTACTTGTGCTAACAGGTTGTGCTCAACATTCAACGTATACAGACTGCCGGTCTTGGCTTGAAGGTCCAAGAATAGAAGTCTAAGAATGTTTTGCCTGTTGTATCCTGTGTCCTAATCCTCTCCCCTGGAGCTTATTGAGCCAAACCAACCCATTACGTTTTCTTAAAGTGACTGGCGCCCAGTTTCCTTTTTGCCTTACAACCAGCCAAGGATTCCGCCCTAAGAGCTTACTGAGCTGCCTGGGGGTCCCCCTCATCTGCCCAGGGGTAAAGGGGGTGCAACACCTGAAATTGATAATAAAATGGTTGGGAGAAAGGGAGCAGTTGGGCCTTTTTGTCTTTGGTGATAATGGACCTTGTCCTGGCACTGTCTCATCCCAACGTTATATAAAGATTTACACAAAGCATTTTCAATATACTGTATTGTTTCTTTCAGGAAATCGTTCGCTTCTCCACCTGGTAGCCGAGTCGGTATCTTCAGTCGGTGAGACCATTTTCCAAATTAACTATCCACCTCTCTTCCCTCTCCAATCACACATAGGCCATGTTATAAAGACAAAATTATTCACTCCCCTACCCACCTGCTGTCTATAACCTAGAGCCTAGGAGTGCTATACTTAATTGTTAGCAATTCTGGGCTCCCAATACCTAATCACAGCCATTGTGCATTGTACATGCCAAAGGGTGGAATCTGTATTCTGTTGCTTTGGGTATGGGAAAGCATGTAACCTCCCTTATGTGGCAGTGTATGGTCCGAAGAAGCAGGCATCAACAGTGCTACATGTGTAGGTGCCTTGACATAATCCACCCGGCTAAGCTCCACCAGAGCTTGCCCAGGGTGGACTTCTGCAGCAAGGGAACATGGCTCAGTGAGTATATTTTTCGGGAAGGGGACGCGGGGGGCAGTGGCACAGGGCTGGCTTAAATGCTGGCTCTTAATATTCTTGCCACCCTCCTTATACTATGTAGTGATATAGTAGGTATCACGTACCTGGTGAGAGACCGACAGCTGAGGAGGCTTCTCTTACTTCTCGTGTCCTACACCCCGTGGAGGTGGGAACAGGGAGTTAGAGGAGGCGAGGAGCACGAGTGCCACAGGTGGGATCAGGCACTGGTGCAAGGAAAGTCCAGGAGCGGATAAGCCAAATCAGGAACGAAGTCAAGGATAGCCATGGATCAGAACCAGCCGGGCAGCGAGGTAAGTCCAGGAAACAGGCCGAGGTCAGGGGCAGACAGCGACCAAGAAGAGTCCAAACAATCCGAGTCAAGAGGGTACAGGCAGAAGTCTTCAACAGGATAATGGGCACAAGAACACACACACAGCTGAAAGACCATCAGCACAGTGAGCAGGGCAGGCTTGTTTAAAAAGGCCAATCCATTAATGCTTGTAGCATCACTTCCTGTGCGCCTGACGTTTGCGTGTCTTTGCGCGCGCATGCGCACTACTGCATATTTCTGGCCTGTTCTATAGAGGCGTTTGCGCACATGCACGGCCGTCATTTTCACCTTATAGAAGGGCTTGGGCATCTCCGAGGAATGTGCATTACAAACGTGTTGGAAGTAACTGAATCAAGTTTCTTCTTGAAGAACTTTGAAGGAATAAGAATCATTTCATAATTCCTAAAGTAATCAGCCACTATCCTCTTTTAGCTCTCAGGCACCCTGAAATTCGTGGGATGAGAACCTATCTTCATAAGCAAGACCCTTGGAGAACTTTATCAGGTTCTTCACAGTGGTCTATGTTCAGATTTTCTTTGTCCTCGAACTCACTTCATCATAAAAATAATTGCTCTCCTCTACTTTTTGTTTGCTTCAGACTCTGCGGACCGTACAGAAATCTCCTGGAAAACATCACTGCAGGAAGGGAGGTCCCTAGAGGTTCACGGCCGAAGTGTAAGAGTGAAGCATTCTGGGATATACTCAATATACAGCCAGGTTAGAACATCGCCCATCCTTCGTTGATTATTGCCATCGTGGGATATGCAAGCTCACAACGCAAATTTTCTCTTGCTCCAATCCCAAGGTCTTCTACAGAGACGTGACCTTCACTATGGGCCACTTAGTGCTACGCAGGTCAGATTACGGTTCTGGAGAGAGTGAAACCCTTCTAAGCTGTGTTCAGAGTATGCCAAGTGATGACGAGTTGGCTTATAACACTTGCTACACTTCTGGTAAGGCCAACCTCTGCTTTTACTCGTTGGCTATACTTGGCATAAAAAGTCAAGAGTAAAGGCCGAGAGATTCTTCAATATGCTCTTCTTTATCCTTTGTCAGCCTGCCTTTTGCTCCTTCAGTTGTCTACCTACTAGTACCAAACATATGGAAAAATAGATTCAGGGTTTATGTACACTTTAACACCTAACTTCTACCTAAATCTAATACCAAACCTGGGTCTCATACCTAACCTTAGGCCTAAAACCTTAACCTAACCTCTAAATATAACCCTGATCCCCATAAATATAACCTTGGCCCTCAACCTAATCCCTAGATATCAACTTCAACCTAACCCATACATATAGCCCATACCCCTCAAGGTAATCCCTAAATATAACCCATACCCCTCACGCTAACCTATAAATATAACTCATATCCCTCAAGGTAACCTATAAATATAACCCATACCCCTCAAGCTAACCTATAAATATAACCCATACCCCTCAAGGTAACCTATAAATATAACCCATACCCCTCAAGGTAACCCATAAATATAACTCATATCCCTCAAGGTAACCTATAAATATTACTAATACCCCTCAAGGTTACCCATAAATATAACCTTGGCCCTCAAACTCATCCCTAGATATGAAAATGATAACACAGCGCTAAGGGTGAGCAAATAAAATAAATACCCAGTGTTAAAAGTGAAAAAAAAATCCCAATATATCCTCATCGAATAACAAATATATAATTATCAAATATCTAAATATATTGAAGTGTGAATAATTATAACCATAATCAATTAGATCTCTGTGAGAATTTTTCAGTGGTACAACATTGCATTCTAAGAAATAAAGCAATTCATGTGGTTAAAAATACAGTGTAACAAATTGTTTCAGTGTCAAATATACATAGTTACATAGTATTTGAGGTTGAATAAAGACACTTGTCCATCAAGTCCAACCTATTAGGATCTCATTCTAGGAGTACCTGTACCCCTGTATATTACCTGTACCCCTGTATATTACCTGTACCCCTGTATGTTACCTGTACCCCTGTATATTACGGTCCCTTAAGAAATCGTCCAAAAGTTTCTTGAACAATTCCACATTATTTGCTGAAATCACCGCCTGTGGCAGTGAGTTCCAGACCCTAACTGATCTTACTGTGAAGAACCCCCTTCGCCCCTTGTGCTGGAATTTTTTTTCCACCAATTTTAGGTGGTGGCCTCTAGTTTTTGTAATGGAGTTAATTTTAAACAGTTTATCGCTAATGTTGCTGCCACCATTGAACATCTTGTACATGGAAATCATATCCCCCCTTAATCTCCTCACCTCCAATGTGAACATGTTTAAATTTAGTAGCCTCGTCTCGTAGCTCTGGTCCTCCATACCCCTAATTAGTTTGGTTGCCCTCCGCTGGACTTTTTCCAACTCAAGGACATCTTTTCTTAGTACTGGTGACCAGAACTGGACCGCGTACTCCAGATGTGGTCGAACCAATGATCTATAAAGTGGCAAAATTATAGACTTGTCCCTGCAATACATCCCCTTTTTAATACAGGACAAGACCCTGCTAGCTTTGTTTACAGCAGCCTGGCACTGCAAACTACCTTTCAGTTTGTGGTCTACAATGACCCCCAAATCCTTCTCCGTTTCTTACTTCCCAGCAATAATTGTATAACCCATTTGTTTATTTTTAATTCCAAAGTGCATTACTTTGCATTTATCGACATTAAACCTCATCTGCCACATTAATGCCCACTCCCCTATTTTATCCAGGTCCTCCTGTAATGTTATAGTGTCTAAGTCTGTGTCTAAGTCCGTGTCTAAGGTTCAATAAAAATTGATACTATCTAACTCAGTCCTGGTAAATATTGTGACAAGTGCCAGTGAAAAAAATGAACACATACCAGGTTCGCTCACCTCTCGATCCTGTCACGGCTCTCTGCAGTGACGGGGGAGGGACTGGATTCCCCTCTCCCTGCTCCAATCTGCCAGCGCTGACTGGCGGAACGGACGGAGGAGGGCGCGGGTACAGCTGGCTCTGCCTCTAGAGCCAGCAGTCACTCACACAGCTGGGCGGATCCCGTCATCTACGTCGGGATCCGCTCCGGCTGCGGCGTCTCAGTATACCGCGAGCTGTAGCTCGCGGTATACTGAGCTTAGGGTAACGGAAGGACGCTAGTTTGTGTCCTCCCGTTACCCTAAGGAGAACTATGGGGAAAAACACTGACCCCATAGTTCTCCTTTAA
>NW_017308761.1:47335-47555 GCF_000935625.1 Nanorana parkeri | reverse complement strand
ATAGTTCTCCTAAGGGTAACGGGAGGACACAAACTAGCGTCCTCCCGTCACCCTAAGCTCAGTATATAGGGAGCTACAGCTAGCGTTATACTGAGATGCCGCAGCTGAAGCTGATCCCGACAATTATGTCTGGATCCGCCCAGCTGCGTGACTGACAGCTGGCTCTGCCTATCTAAAGGCAGAGCCAGCCGTACCCCTCCCCAGTCCGTTCCGCCAATCA
>NW_017308761.1:44250-45975 GCF_000935625.1 Nanorana parkeri | reverse complement strand
AACTATGGGGAAAAACACTGACCCCATAGTTCTCCTTTAAAGGAGAACTATGGGGTTAAGGCTTTTCCCCATAGTTCTCCTTAGGGTAACGGGAGGACACAAACTAGCGTCCTCCCGTCACCCTAGGCTCAGTATACCGCGAGCTGTAGCTCGCGGTATACTGAGATGCCGCAGCTGAAGCTGATCCCGACAATTATGTCTGGATCCGCCCAGCTGCGTGACTGACAGCTGGCTCTGCCTATCTAAAGGCAGAGCCAGCTGTACCCGCGCCCTCCCCATCCATTCCGCCAGTCAGCGTTGGCGGATCGGAGCGGGGGAATCCAGCCCCCCCCTGTCACGGCAGAGAGCAGAGAGCCGTGACAGGATCGAGAGGTGAGCAAACCCGTCTGGTATACTCAAAACTTCCCCGGCAGGGAGATGGATATCAATAGACGCTTCTCCCCTGCAGTATCGCAGTCATCCCGGCTCTCCGTCACAGGCAAATAGCGGCTTCTCTCCTTCACGATCAGCCGCTGCCTCTCTCACAGTCCCGAAGGATGTTTAGCGGGTTTTTAAAAAAAAAGAAATAACAACCCTCATGGTGCAGTAAATTAAACAGGGTAATTTATTAAAAAATAGCAACTTACATAAAAGACTAAAAACAAATTCACAAGGTTTTCCTTTTCTCATAGCAGCTTTGGGGTTAATAGCTTTTAGCTGATTCCAGGAGCGCAGACTTTTTTTTCTATATATCATCCCTAGATATAATCCTCAACCTGGCCCCTGAATCTGATACTGAACCTCAACATAGCCGCTCATAAGATTCATATCTGTCTTGAAAGTCTGAAAATAAAGGGTGATACCAATGGAGAGAGAGGAAGCTTAGAATTCAGGATGCAGACCTATGCTTATGTAAGGAGCTTTGAGAAGTTTGTCTAGAGTGGGTCAACTTGAGTGAAGTGTATTACTTGAGCACAGCTTCAAGTTTTCAGCATTAGTAATTCACTATTTGGTATCTTTTGTGCCCAAAGTTTGCTGTTTAACATCTCGCTTTTAATTCCATTTAGGAGTCTTTCGACTGAACAAAGGAAACTCCATCACACTTGAAATACCGCGTAGAAATGCCACTCTGGTTACCCAACGTCAGGCCACCTTCCTTGGTTTCATCAAGCTGTAACAACCACCAGAATTAAACATTTTTCATGTCACTGCCAACCGACGGAAAATAATAGAAGGGAGAAAAATGACACTAAGAATGTGTCATTCTTCTGTTCTCCCAATGGCACAAATTAAAGACAATATGAGCTTGTAACTCTTCCTGCAGGGTGACACAAGGGGGCTATGGGTCTGTCCTCCTCCTGCAGGGTGATAGAGACATTAGCAATGGACCCATCCCTTCTGCAGGGTGATACAGACAGAAGGGAGCTATGAGTCTGTCCTCCTCCTGCAGGGTGATAAAAGACAGAAGGGAGCTATGAGTCTGTCCTCCTCCTGCAGGGTGATACAGACAGAAGGGAGCTATGAGTCTGTCCTCCTCCTGCAGGGTGATACAGACAGAAGGGAGCTATGAGTCTGTCCTCCTCCTGCAGGGTGATACAGACAGAAGGGAGCTATGAGTCTGTCCTCCTCCTGCAGGGTGATACAGACAGAAGGGAGCTATGAGTCTGTCCTCCTCCTGCAGGGTGATACAGACAGAAGGGAGCTATGAGTCTGTCCTCCTCCTGCAGGGTGATACAGACAGAAGGG
>NW_017308761.1:23955-35977 GCF_000935625.1 Nanorana parkeri | reverse complement strand
TTACACTGACCCCCAATGTAAGGGGGGATTTACACTGACCCCCAATGTAAGGGGCAGTTACACTGACCCCTATGTAAGGGGGGAGTTACACTGACCCCCAATGTAAGGGGGGATTTACACTGACCCCCAATGTAAGGGGCAGTTACACTGACCCCTATGTAAGGGGGGAGTTACACTGACCCCCAATGTAAGGGAGGAGTTACACTGACCCCCAATGTAAGGGGGGAGTTACACTGACCCCCAATGTAAGGGGGAATTACACTCACCCCCAATGTAAGGGGAGATTTACACTGATTGGTGAGACGTCGGCCATGGAACGCGGACTTTGTCGCTGATGAATCATCGCTCTCCGCCAGGTAATGATTACTGAGAAGCTTTTGATGTCTCAGAACTTATCAGTAAAACAAAAAAGAGTTTTTCTGGCACACTCACCAGCCAGCATGTACAAAAACTTGTCTCACACTAAGGCCTGGTTCACACCGGGGCTTTTTATAGCGTGTGGCTGGCTGGTAAGTGTGCCAGGAAACCTTTTTTCTGTTTTACTGTTTAAAGCCCATTCCGTGTGCACCTTACTGTAAAGCTGGTGACGAATTGATGAGGAGGAGATTTCCTCTCACTTCCTGTTCTGTGACAGGAAGTCTGGCGAAACCTTATTAATAAAGTTTATTTGGCCCGACAAACTTTACGCAATTAGAGTCTATAGTAATTTTTGTTTTTATTATTCACAGCGCCTTAGTCTATGGGATGGATAATAAAAGGGCACTGGATAGGCTGAAATACCCCCCCTGGGGAAAATGCTGCTCCATGCTCCCAGCAGCACCAGTCACATGACCAACTGCCAAGCCACTGGGTCATGTGATCTCTGCTTAAAGAGAAGTTCAATGCAAAACTTCAGTGATACTCATCAAGATCATGTGACCCTTCACCTAGGGTTTTGGTCACATGACCAACACTCCAGGGAGCCTGGCGAAACACTTTCCCCAGGGAATCTTGGCATTTGCAGATAGGTCCACTTTCTAAATCTGTTACCAAATTATCATAAAACGCAGTGCTAATAATGTCATTGTCAACTATAACAACATTAATTATGATAATTATAGTTAATATTATAAATATAGGGATGAACAATAGAAAATATAAAAAATTTGATTCAGACAAAGTACCTCGTTGGCCTTTTTTTTCCCTAAACAAACATGGCCGTTCGAGAATTTCCGGCGCCATTTTACTCTACATCCGCTCCACGCACAACGATTGCGCGGCTCCTTCCTCCCTACTTCATTGGTCAGCTCAGCACCCGCGCTTCCAGTCGTCGGCTAGCCTGTTGGTCCGTTTGCTTTCGCCGTCTATTGGCTGTGCGCAAAGCTTAGGCTCCGGACGCGTTGATTGGGTGCTTGTGGGTCACGTGCTGGTGGAAAGTGAAAGTGTCGCCGCTGCGAGACTCTACATGCTTATGGATCCCACCGAGGTGAGAGAGGATGCATGGCAGCCCGCAACACAGACTCTGACTTGCTCTATTGTATCTTGTACAGGACACATTGAGACGCTGGCAGGTGAAAACCTGAATAGTCATTATTTTTTTCCTTTAAATCATGTAACTAAGGTCCAATGATACATAATACATATGCTACACATGTAAGTGCACACAGGGTTATCAATATACCTCGTTAAAGTGTGTAAAGTCCTTAATCTAGTTTTCGGTCCGTTAGGCATCATTCCAACAGTTTTATGCAAATGGTATTTTGTGAATTTGTTGCACAGTTTCTGCCAGTAATGACACTTCCTGTTGCATGGTGACAACGCTAAGCCATGTCTCGCAATTAGCAGCAGTGTTGTCGCTCTGCCGTCAGTTGCCCACAGATTTAATGAAATATCATTTGCTTTTGGTGGAAGGAAAAACTGCACAACAACCTCCCTATTGAATGTTTCCTCTCCCTCGCACCGATACTCGCGGTGTACATTCTCTACTAAATCGCCATCTAAATACATATTTGCTAAGTTGTCCTATGCGGTCATGTGACTGCAAAGCTCCCGCTCTACCCCCTTACTCTGGGCATGCACTCTTTGCTGACTGACAACACCAGAGCTATGGATGCCAGTGGGTGACAATACCGCTGTGTGGTATTCAGCAGTGTTGTCGGGCCGCACAGGACACGCGGAGCACCTGAAGCTTTGCAGTCATTGACGGCATAGAAAACTGAGAACGTGTTCAGAAGTTTGATTTACTGGAAGGTAGCCTTTCCTTCCACTGAAACGCAGATCTTCCATGGAAATGAAAGCCCCCACTCCCCAAAATCAGATCGCCTACGTGGGAATTTTTTTAAATAGAGCTCTTTAGAAGGCAGGAACCTGGGCTCTGGCTTCTGACGCCCCCGGAAGGCAACTTTCTGGAATTCACATTCCGGAAGATTGTTGTTATATCGCAATGGACAAATAAATATGGAAACCCAGAAGCCAATCTGTCCAATCCAGGAGCCGGCAGGCGTTTCCAGGAGCCGGTGTTCTATCGAAAGCTCCAACTCGTCGAAATCTCCAACTACCTCACTGCCGGGTGCTTGCAAGTTGGAGATTTCGACCAGACGGCGTTACACTGCAAAACACAAAGACTGCCGGAGCTTCTGTACAGCGGCATTTTAACAATATTCAGCGGGTGGTAAACTCGACGAGTATTCTAAAAGCGGTATGCGCGCATGCGCACCCCAACTGTACAGAGCTCCAGTCTTTCTGAGCACCGGAAGTGAGGTAGTTGGAGATTTCGATAGAACACTGGCAGTCCCCATCTGAGTCAACTCCCCCCTCCCATTTGTTGCCCTACCTTGATGCTTGTGTGCCCCCTCCCTCTCCCCCTTTACTTTGTTGCTCTGCCTGCACCACTTAGGCCTTGTTCACACCAAATGCAGATCCGGTCAGGTTTCTGCACACTCACGCTAGTCTTTTTGATGCGTTTTTGGCTAAAAAAATTGTTTTAATTTTAACATGGGCTTTCAGTGCGTTCCAGGCACTTGCATGCGTTTTTGATGCATTATTGATGCTTTTGCAGATCCAGAGCAGGTTAAAATAGGGCCTGCTGCAGTTTTTTTTACCTGCTCTGGATCCGCACGCTGAGATGTGAACTGGAGCTAAAAATACCATAGGAATACATTGTACGCAGTTTTGATCCGGTCTGCACCTGCTCTTCTCTGCACCTGCTCCGCACTTGGTGTGAACAAGGCCTTACTATCTTGTGTCGTAATCCGATGCGAGGGGGAACACAGATCAATACACGTATGACTTACTCCTCCTGTTGTGTTTTCTATAATCTACCTTAGATGATATAGGAGTAGCACGATGTGCTTATCTCCAAGAACTGCTGGATAAGCATGCTATCACGAAATGTTTATAAACCGTGATGTGCCCGTCAGGGCTGTTTTCGCCCTATGACGATTGCCCTTTTATCGTGGGCAACTCACTACTGATATAACACTCGAAATAAGACTGTTTTACACCTTTTATATGTTTTCCATGTATCGTGTATTTACACAAAGCTGGCTTTTGATTTAAAAAAAGAACACTGGCAGGAGTTTCCAGGAGCCGGCTCCATTGACAACATATAGGGAAAAACTCAAAAGTTGGGCACCGTTTGTAATTTTCTCAGGAGCATTGGAGACCTTAGAACCCATTAGAAGATGGAAACCTTTGTTGGCCGTGTGTTGACTTCTAGCCAATAAAGTTTTATGTGGGAGCAAAGCCATGTGATGAGATTTTTGCATACATACATTGTTGGTCTTCTGTAGCATTACATATGCAGGATATTATGTAGGACTCCTTGGTGGTGTCGGGCCGCATTTGAGGCCCCCTAGATCTAGACAGTTAACCATCAACATTGTAAAGCGTTGGGTTGCCGTCATCCGGTGATGTTCATGGGCTTGGTGCGAACCACTTCTGAGGCCTCCCATATCTAGACAGTTGCCCACCAATTTTGTAAAGCGTTGGGTTGCCGTCGTCCTTCAGTAATGTTCATGGGCTTGGTGCGAACCATGTTCACCCAAGGCAGAATTTGGAAGCTCCAATTCGGCAAGCAGTTCCGGGACAGACCTGGCCCCCAGGACCTCCTCCCGCACATGCTCTGTACTAGTGATATGTGGGGACTTGTTGCAAACCCAGTTTGCCCAAACCTGCGCACAACTGTCACTGACACACCCACCTCACGGCCCAATCAGTTGTGGCCGAGGCCTACTCTGTCCCCCGTCCCTTTGTGAAGCAGTTGGGGCCCAGGCCGGAACAGATTGGACCAGGAGGGGGGTCCAACAGTGACCGTTTTTTGTGCAGGCTTTGGTGAACTGGGCTAGCAACAAGCCCCCTGCATATCACTAGTACAGAGCATGTGCAAGAGGAGGTCCTGGGTGCCAAGTCTGCCGCTGAACTGCTTTCCCGTTTGGAGTTTCCGAATTCTGGCTTTGAACCGAAGAGGGACCACAGCTACAATGACGCCGTGAGATTCCCTCACCAGAGCTGCCCAAAGATACAGGTCAAAGGTAAGTACAAGAAAAAACAAAGTAATACATGAGGGGGGGCTCCAGGTCAGAGGGCTCTAAGATGGTCACACACTGCAGTTGAGGTCTTTTAATTTTACACTCTTCAATTTTAATACCGTGTTTTATCTTTTTCTCCTTTCACAGCTGGTGACGCCATCCAGATGGAGAACTTAACAGCAATTCTGTAATTTGATCAAAAAAATTCCTTACTCAAGATGGACGGGCCTGAGGATCTTCATGTAGCTGGTGTTACTATGGCTGAAGAAGGCCTGGTCTCGGAACACAGTCTTGCCCACACGCCAGGAGAGACTTTTCAGGGAGACGTTATGGCTGGAGAAGGCCTGGTGTCAGATCTCAGTCCTACCCACACACCAGAAAATACTTTGCAGGGGCACATTATGGCTGGAGAAGGCCTGGTGTCAGAGCCCAGTCCTACCCACACACCAGGAGAGACTTTGCAGGGGGACATTATGGCTGGAGAAGGCCTGGTGTCAGAGCCCAGTCCTACCCACACACCAGGAGAGACTTTGCAGGGGGACATTATGGCTGGAGAAGGCCTGGTGTCAGAGCTCAGTCCTACCCACACACCAGGAGAGACTTTGCAGGGGGACATTATGGCTGGAGAAGGCCTGGTGTCAGAGCTCAGTCCTACCCACACACTAGGAGAAACTTTTGAGGGAGACGTTGGTTTGTTGGAACGAAGCAGTGTTGATCTGTTTGAAAAGACATCTGAGTCAGAGGACTGCCTTGCCCACAACCTCGATGAGATGGACCATGGCTCATCATATAGAAGCCATGTTGATGTCTGTGGGAAGCCACCTGAGATGCTGGTTGAGGAAAGACTTGGGTCTTCAGAAAGTCCTATTGCTGTTGCAGAATCTTACATTGATGGCTCAGTTGAAAATAAAAATCTCTTAACATTTCAAGACCGCCATAAGACAAAGGCAGGAGAAGCGATCATTTCTGGAAGTGGTGAAGGTGCCCAGATCATGGGTGCAGATAGTGTCACAGAAGCACAAGGTTTAGCCATTCCGGAAGACGGTGGTCAGGATCCTGAGGAGCCCCCCAGCAAGAAGCCATGTGTTGACCACACAGGGCCGGTCTGTGACGTTTGCACCCATGAGGTGGAAGAAGTCACCCAGGAAGGAGGAACAGAGCTGGCAAATCCAGAGGACACGACTGAGACTGCAGAGGAGACTTATTTGTAAGAGAGCAGTGGGGTCATCCCCTATGTGGTATTGTCCTTAGCTGTGTGCTTGCTGGCTGTGTGCCACTGCTGGGGGGGGTGTATGCCAGTCCTCAGGTTCATATAAGAACCCCATTCGCCAATGTTCCTCTCCCTTCTAGACATGCCTACACATTGCTTGGCCTTTTGTCTATTTGCAGGCTGGCCTGTGTGCTCACATGTGATTAGTACAAGCCTCCACCTGTCACGTGTTGAGCTACACACGTGTTGGCATCCACCATGAACCCGTGTCCTTCTTTTATTGGAGAGGATGTTTTGCATATAATTCTCAGGAACTTCACCTGAAGTCTTCCTTGTTTTTTGTTCTCAGATTTTAATCTGCGTTTCCGCCAACCTTTCCCTCTCATGTTGCGGCGCAATGTTCTTCTTTACTAATCATTTGCTGCATTTAGTTATCGGGTATTAAAGATCTATAGGTAGATATCAGACCTGCAGGACACGGCCAGGTGGCCTGAGAATATCTCAGGGGGCTTCCCTGTGTGTGTGTGATTGATTCTCCACTAGGGAATGTTTGGTGAAAGTCACATTCACTGCTTTATAGCACATACGTGTTCCTCAGGGAGTGGGGGGAAAAAAAGGCTTCTAAGGCTGGAACAGAAACCTGTGCTGAGGGTGGCATTGGTGAGTACTGAGGGGGCGCCCAATCTTTTGCACATGGCTGTGTCTCCAGTCATTCGTTCTGAGGTCAGTAATGGGCACAGCAGACTGCCGGGGTATTGGCTCCACCCCTAGGAGGATGGACAACAGGAAGGGGAAGGCTATGCTCATCCAACTATAGCTCCCTTGTACAGGAAGTGGGAGTCGGTGTTGGCTCGGTGTTTCAGTAGGTAGGACGGCTTCTCAAAAGTTTTTATGGTTTTTAGTAGGGATGTGCCAATACCGATATCTTTTTTTTTTTTGGTACCCGCCGATCCCGTAAGTCGCATTAACCACTTGCTACCAGGTGTGTCCACCCCCTTCCCACCCCGTCCAGTTTTCAGTGTTCAGCGCTGCGATACTTTGACTGACATTTATTCCGTCATGCAACGCTGTACTGAAATAACATTTTATACCCTTTTATGGGGGCAGATGGAGCTTCTTTTGGTGGTATTTAATCCCCACTGCGGGTTTTATTATTTACTATATCATGAAAAAAGTACCGAAAATTTTGAAAAAAAAAAAAAAACCCTTTTTCCCCTACGTTATGTTATAAAACATTTATTAACACCAAACATGTCAAGCTTTAAAATTGCGCGCACCCGCTACATCGCAGAAAACTACCATACTCAAAATTGACCATAGCCAACGCTTTAAAAGCTTTTACCGCTCATCAGTTTAGTGTTATCAGTGATTGATGACCCTAAAATTCTTGCTCTCATTCCAACGTTCACTGCGATATGTAACATGTGCGGCGCAATGGATGTAATCGTCGCTTTTTGCACGTATGCGCCCCAGACGCATGTTTGTGGGGGGCGGGGGACTTTAATTCAGTGTCGGAGAGTGACACTGAATGCAGGCAGTGATGTAATACATATCACTGCCTGCACTCAGGAGAGGAGATCAAACGGAGATCGTGTACTGATCTCCGGCCGCAGAGCTGCTGTGCTGGTCCCGTGCTCACACCGGGCACAGCGGAGCTCTGGATCTGCGGCGGAGGGGGCGCACACCCGCACGCATATTACAAGCGATCGGTCGTCTCTACAGACGCTTGTATGTAAACAGCCATCGCTGGCTGTTTACATTCAAAGCCGATTTCCCGCTCGTGCGCGCCGCCTAGCGGCGGGCACGAGCAGGACGCCATGGGACGTCTACGGACGCCCACCCGCTCTCAAGAAGCCGCTGTCCGGCCGTTTAATGACGACGTCCGGACAGCAGGTGGTTAAGGAAGCGAGGAAGCTTGTAATGACTCGCCACCCGGCTTCCCGATAAGCATGGAGCCGGCTTCCTGGCTTCGGAAAGCTGGGCGCTGTGTAATGACTCGCTGCCCAGCTTCCTGATACTGGAACCTCAGATATCGGACTAAGCATCGGAGCATTTGGGAGAGTACAAGTACTCTCCCAAATACTTGGCATCGGTACCGACACTAGTATCCCTAGTTTTTAGATTTTATTATTATTTTTTTAAATAAAATAAATATGCAAGTACCTGATTCTGACTCTTGCAGTCCATGTACAGCAGGGCTAGAGGAATGAGCGGCACGCGAACCCAATCAGTTCCTCTGCTTAAAAGGAGCATGCTGAAAGGGGAAAGAGCAGAGCGGCAGAGAGATGAGCTGATCACTGTGCTGCTTCTCAGTTCACGGTCCAGTCACAGGGTGGGGGAGGATCCATGACAGCCCGGGCTCAGAGGAAGTGGGTGGAATGATGCTGGCCATTAGAGCGAGGACAACTAGTGGTGGAAGAGTGCAGTTGAGGAGAATTCTGGGTTGAATGGTGCAGCAGAAGTTGTCGTGTTGCTCAGCTCGGAGTCTGTAATGTCTTCTAACGAGTCTGTTTCCTTCTGCGTCCCGCAGCCCACCATCGTACGACTTCTCTCAGCCTCCCTGGGCGCTGACCGGAGCGTGGAACGAGTACTCCAACGTTCCCGAAAACTTCCTGAAAGGCTGCAAGTGGTGAGTGTCGGGGGCGGGGGCGCTGAAATCTGCTGCCGGACGCGGGTGGTATGGCCGGCCCTGTACAGAAGGTCCATAGAGCATGTTGACCCCTTATCTCCATTCAACTGGTCATCCTCCAAGTGCATGGAAACCCCGACAGTGACCGCCTCTGATCTGCCCCCTTTGGGTCTGTTAAAGGAGAAGTATGAGGGGAGTGATTTCCACTCATCCTCCTAGTTAGAGCCGACGCATGACAAAGAAACGGTTGCAGGTCGGCTCTATCGATCGGGAAGTGAGCAGAAACATGCAGCTGATCCGCTCATCTCCCTGCCGACAGTGGTGACTGTCACTCACGGCTCCCTGTAGGGATTCCCCCCTCTCCGATCCTCCAGCGCTGACTGGAGGAGGGGAGGGGGGCGGGGACAGCTGGCTCTGCCTCTAGATAGGCGGAGCCAGCTGTCACTCACGCAGCTGGGTGGATCTCAACCGTAATGTCGGGTTCCGTCCCGGCTGCTGCGCTCACAGTATATCACGAGCAATAGCCCGCCATATACTGAGCTTAGGGTCACAGGAGGACGCTAGTTTATGTCCTCCCTTTTTGTTATCAACCCTGCCCACTAGACTACAGAAACCTCCCATTAATATTATTTATTGCAGGGGAGGGATTCTGCAGTCCATGCCCCCATTCTGTCCTAGGGTGACAACTGCCCTAGGCATGCTTTAGTGAAGACCCCCCTCTAAGAAAGTTTGTACATTCAGGTGGAACTGGTCCAAACTTACACCAAGTACCCTGCCCCCCCCCCCCCCCCCCCCCCCTTATAGACCAAAACCCAAAGGCTGTCTCTTGGTGTGGCTGGGGACCGCACATCACGGACTTTAACCATCTTTCACCTCCCACCACAGGGCTCCGGATGGGTCGTGTATTTTAACAAACAGCGATGACAACATTCTGAGGATATGCAATCTTCCATCGGAGATCTATTCCGGAGAATGGGATTTGCTGCAGGAAATGGTACGTTCCCCGGCAGGGCGCCCACTAGAGGGCAAATATGGAGACTCCGGGTTCCCTGCTGTATGATATAATCTGATGACACTCCATGCACTGTCTTTATCCAATCATCAGAAATGCCGCATAAGAAGAAATAACGACGGATGTTCTTTTCAATCACAAAGTATAAATTGGGGATCAGTCAGGTTCCATGCAGGGAAAGGTCAGCACACTGTTATTCTGTTGTCTTGCAGGCCCCGGTTCTCCGTATGGCTGAGGGTGACACCATTTATGATTACTGCTGGTATCCGTCTATGAGCTCCGCTGACCCCGACACATGCTTGTAAGTCTTTCTGATCATCATAAATATGTTAATATAGAATGTCTCTCAAGTCTATATTGGAGCAGGGCCCGTCCATTATCTAGAGACCAGTGACATCACCGACACTTCATATTCATGAGAACACAGCCCGTCCATTCACTAGAGACCAGTGACATCACCGACACTTCATATTCATGAGAACACAACGCGTCCATTCACTGGAGACCAGTGACATCACCGACACTTCATATTCATGAGAACACGGCCCGTCCATTCACTAGAGACCAGTGACATCACCGACACTTCATATTCATGAGAACACAGCCCGTCCATTCACTAGAGACCAGTGACATCACCCACACTTCATATTCATGAGATTGCAGTCTGGCACAGCAGAATTCTACATTGCATCAATTAATTTTGTATTTTCTAGCATTGCCAGCAGCAGCCGGGACAACCCCATCCATGTGTGGGACGCCTTCAATGGAGAAATGAAAGCTTCTTACAGACCTTACAATCATCTTGTAAGTAGAGAAAATATATACAGACTCCTAACTCCCTATATCACCGTGCAGGAGGAGGACAGACTCATAGCTCCCATCTATGTGTCACCCTGCAGGAGGAGGACAGACTCATAGCCCCCTTCTGTCTGTATCACCCTGCAGGAGGAGGACAGACTCATAGCCCCCTTCTGTCTGTATCACCCTGCAGGAGGACAGACATACAGTAGCTGCTGATCTCCACATAACACTAATGCATTCTCTCTTGGTTTTAGGATGAACTGACAGCTGCTCACTCCGTCTCATTCTCTCCGGATGGGTCTTTGCTTTTTGCTGGTTTTGATAAAATGATTCGGGTGTTTAATACGACTCGCCCGGGAAGAGACTGTGAGTGTCGACCTACTTTCCGTAAGTACTTCAGAGATCATATTCTTTGTTTCTATTAAAATGTCAACATTAGCTGTGTATTGTAAGGACTGCAGTGGTCAGGGTTGCTTTCCTTAAGCAGAGCAGAGTATTTCAGGAGAGGAGAGTTATAGAGGAAGGAGCAGAGTCCTCCAGCAGAGTATTTCAGGAGAGGAGAGTTAGGGAAAGGAGCAGAGTCCTCCAGCAGAGAATTTCAGGAGAGGAGAGTTAGGGAAAGGAGCAGAGTCCTCCAGCAGAGCAGAGTATTTCAGGAGAGGAGAGTTATAGAGGAAGGGGCCGAGTCCTCCGGAAGGGGCCGAGTCCTCCGGAAGGGGCCGAGTCCTCCGGAAGGGGCCGAGTCCTCCGGAAGGGGCCGAGTCCTCCGGAAGGGGCCGAGTCCTCAGTGAATACATTACAGAGTTGGATCATCACACATGTGTACATGAAAGCTGTGATATTACTATGAAATCTCCTTTATATATCCCTCTCATCCTAACCTCCTAATCCCATACAGAGAAGAAGCAAGGCCAGCCGGGTATCATCTCCTGCATTGCTTTCAGCCCTTCTCGGGACATTTACGCCTGCGGTTCGTATTCAAAGTGTCTGGGCCTGTACTCCTACGAGGAAGGGATCACTCTGTCTGTTCTGCACGGTCAACATGGAGGGGTCACCCACCTGCTCTTCTCACCAGACGGAAACTGTATATTCTCTGGAGGACGGAAGGTAAGTCACTTCATAATATGTTCTTCCCTGTATGCATCAGCATGGGTTATGGAGAGTTTCATCTCCGAGAATTCTACTACTGCAATACTCTGGAGGACTCTGCTCCTTCCTCTAACTCTCCTCTCCTGGAATACTCTGCATGCCTGGAGGACTCTGCTCCTTCCTCTATAACTCTCCTCTCCTGAAATGCTCTGCTGGAGGACTCTGCTCCTTCCTCTATAACTCTCCTCTCCTGGAATACTCTGCTCTGCTGGAGGACTCTGCTCCTTCCTCTATAACTCTCCTCTCCTGAGGGACTCTGCTGGAGGACTCTGCTCCTTCCTCTAACTCTCCTCTCCTGGAATACTCTGCTCTGCTGGAGGACTCTGCTCCTTCCTCTATATAACTCTCCTCTCCTGGAATACTCTGCTCTGCTGGAGGACTCTGCTCCTTCCTCTATAACTCTCCTCTCCTGGAATACTCTGCTCTGCTGGAGGACTCTGCTCCTTCCTCTATAACTCTCCTCTCCTGATATGCTCTGCTGGAGGACTCTGCTCCTTCCTATCTAACTCTCCTCTTCTGAAACATTCAGTGGAAACAGAATCCTCCATTAGTTAAAATTGAACAATCCTCCTCTATGTTCCTGCATACCATGTGAACGTTTACCTGCTGCAGTTAGGTGTGGGGTGTGTGTGGGGTGTGTGTGGGGTGTGTGTGGGGTGGGTGTGGGGTGGGTGTGGGGGGTGTGTGGGGGTTGTGTGGGGTGGGTGTGCATT
>NW_017308761.1:22655-23934 GCF_000935625.1 Nanorana parkeri | reverse complement strand
TTGTGTGTGTGTTGTGTGTGTGTTGTGGGTGTGTGTGGGGTGTGTGTGGGGTGTGTGTGGGGTGTGTGTGGGGTGTGTGTGGGGTGTGTGTGGGGTGTGTGTGGGGTGTGTGTGGGGTGTGTGTACATTTGAGGAGTGACAGAGCTCAGTGTGGTCAGGATATACAGAAGTGCTCCAGTGAAGAGGCAGAGGATGGGGCAGTGGGGATTCTGAGCAGCGCTGTAGGAGTGCAGAGAGGTCATGGCATGGGTGTTACTTTACCAGGCGTTAGGCAGTAAAGCAGTGACCCCCCCTGTATGCGTTTTCACTCTTCATCCGGAGTGGCTCTTTAATTCAGTGGCTGTGTTGTTCCTGCAGGACCCCGAGATTCTGTGCTGGGACGTTCGCCATCTTGGAAGGACTTTGTGTTCATTGAAGCGCAGCGTTACCACCAACCAGAGGATCTACTTTGATATGGAAACGTGAGTATCTGTCGGTATCCTGACCTTTGTCTCAGGCTGGGATCCCGCCAGAAATCTGAGTATTGGGTTCCATTATGGATTTCATTTAAGTGAGTTGAATGTCAAAATCTAGGTCCGCACACCCAATGTACAGCATACAGAACCTTTTATTTACCTCTAGACCAACCTTTCTCATCCAGGCTTCCGTGGAACACTAGGGCTCTTCTAGAGCAGGGGTAGGCAAACTGCGGCCCTCCAGCTGCGATGATACTACAAGTTCCATTAGGCATTGCAAGTCTCTGACAGCCACAGGCATGGCCTACTGAGGCAGATGCATGATAGTATTTATAGTTTCCCCACAGCTGGAGGGCCGCAGTTTGGCTACCCCTGCTCTAGAGGTTGCTTGGGGTTCCTACCTCTCAGATAAGTGATCTCTGACACTATTGATCTTTTCAGCTATCTGTAAGGAAGGCGCTCCCACTTCCCTATGACTACCCATGTAAGGAGCATTCTTTCCACTGACCAGTGGAATTGGGCCCTTCTCCGCAGACTACCAAACTAAGGGGCCATTTTTCACTGGCCACCAATAAAAGGGGGCACTTCACTGACCACTAGTGTAAAAATGCACTACACTAACCACCAGTGTAAGGGGGTCCTACACTGACCAACGATGAAAAGGTGCCCTTCACTGACCACCAGTGTGAGGGGTGCTACACTGACTGCCAACATAAGGAGCACTACAGTTTCCACCAACGTAAAGGCGAGCTACACAGGCCACCATTGTAAGGGAGCCCTACAAATTCCATGGTCTGCATTTCTTTTCTGGTTATTTATTTATT